>NW_007730546.1:0-18728 GCF_000696425.1 Galeopterus variegatus
CTGTCTCCTGGCGCGGCCGCTCAGACCCGACGCCATCTTCCCCAGGATCAGATTTTATTTCTTCAAAAAATGCACCTGGGATTTTGGTAGGTGGGATTGCATTGAATCTGCAGATCAATTTGCGAAGCGTTGCCATATTAACAATATTAAGTCTTCTGATCCATAATCATGAGATATCTTTCCATTTATTCAGGTCTTCTTTAATGCCTTTCAACAACATTTTGTAGTTTTCAGAGTATAAGTCTGTACTTCATTTGTTAAATTTATTCCTAAGTATTTTATTCTTTTTGATGCTGTTGTAAATTGAATTGTTTTCTTAATTTAATTTCTGGGTTTTTTTTTGATGCTGTGTAGAATACAGTTGATTTTTGTATATTGTTTTGTATATTTGTATCTTGCAATCTTGGTTAACTTGCTTATTAGTTCAAAGAGTTTTTTAGTATATTTCTTAGAATTTTCTGTATACAAGATGGGGCCATCTGCAAATAGAGATAGTTTTACTTCTTTCTTTGCAGTCTAAATTCCTTTTATTTCTTTTCGTTCCCTAACTGCATTGGCTAAAACCTCCAGAATGATGTTGAATTAAAGTGGCAAGAGTAGGAATCCTTGTCTTGTTTCTAATACTGTATATGGATGTCTTATATTATTTAATTATTTGTAATAAAGCCTTTCGTGGGTAGTCTTTTTTTTTTTTCTAAGCTAGTACAGTTAATATATTTGCCAGCTATTAGCATTCTTATAAGGAGATTAGACTAGGCCTTTTTTTTTCCTGATAGGAGGAAAATACTGCTTTAACTCCTTTCACTCTAACAAATTAACTCATTTAAATTTAAATTCAGTTATTTATTTATGTTTTAATATAAACAAGGTAAATATATTAAGAAGGAACTGCAGATGTGTTTTAAAAAATCTTTTATTTCATTTGGTATGGCTTAGTTTTGTTAGTAAGGGCTGAGGAGAGAACTATGGTGAGAAATATACAGTAAATGTAAATATATTTGTATCAGCAACAGATATAACAGCAATTTGTTGTGCTTATTTTGTGTATGTGTCTGCACACTTAATATACAATTCTTTTTTATGCATCGAATATTTGAGAAATCATATGATGGTTTTAATTTTCAGTTTTCTATTTTTTTCAACCTGACCCTCAATCAGGATGGAGATCCGGTTCGCCCTGGAGTGGCTATGACTGACCTTGCCACTGGCCTGTATGCATATGGAGCCATTATGGCTGGATTGATACAAAGATATAAAACTGGAAAAGGATTGTTCATTGATTGTAACCTACTGTCATCTCAGGTACCAATCCAAATAGCATGTTAGATAATGATGTAAAAAATGTGTCTGGGTTGTACCCTTTCAGATCACATCCTGTGATCACGTGTGCAAAAACAATTAAAAAAAACACAAAACAACAGAATAAAACCCCACAAGACAATAATAGCAACAGCTATTCTGTTTTGATGTCCTAGTTTTCATGTTAAAATAAGTGTCCATGAAGATTTTGTTGTAATGGAATTTTAAGGACTGTTTTTTACTAGAATGGGTCTATTACTACTTGTGAAACAAGAATACAGTGGCTTGTACTTTATTGTTATATGAGCTCTATAACTTCTTTTGACCAGATTGTCTTCACCTTTTTTGTGTCATGGACTCCTTCAGTAGTCTGGTAAAGTCTGCAGTCCTTTTCTTGGAATCATGTTTTTAAATGCATAAAATGAGATGCTTAGGATTACATAGGAAAACAGTTACACTGAAATATAGTTATTCTAATGTTAAAAGCAATTTTGTGTTATAATAATATATATAAAATTTACTAATACATTACACCACAAGATCTATTAGTGAGTCTAATGCTATTACAATTTCGAGGTACTGTTGAGCATAAGTGATATTTCAAGATATCTGCAATAACTAATAACTAATATTATATTTGTTACTGTATTAGTGATCAAGTCATAGGTACTGCTAATAATCTTGTGGTTTGTTGCTTATATTCATAATTGAAGAAAATGCTAAATTTTAGTTAGAGGTTGATAAAAATGAAGATAGATTTTTTTTTCTAGTTAAGTTAATTATCTCCTAGAGTTCTGTTCATGGACTCCAGATTAAGAACCCCTGGTTTAGATAGTTATCAGTTATGTTGTGCTTAGTACTAAACTTGTAGAATAAAAGGGTTAATTCACCCTCAAAATGACATTTTGCTTCCTTTTCACTGGATCAGACCCAGATGCTGTACCATATGTGGAAGTTGATTCTGAATAGATAATTTTTCTGGGATAGAAAAAAGAAAATATCTAATTTGTGCAGGGAGACATTTTAATGTGGGAAAGATTACATTCTAGACATAGAGACCTCAGTTGGGAATTTCATATTTAAAAGGCATACATGGGAAAATAGTAAACTTGGAACAGTGCTTTGGAGATTTTTTTCTCTTATGCAAAATTAAGGAGGTGTATAGAAATAAGAAACATCGATATGGTTGGAGGTGAAATACTATGTATGGATTTTTAACACTAGGTTTGAGTCATAGAATCTTAATGGTTATGTAAAAGGGTAAAAGAACTCTTCAAATCATGAGTCTTGCTCAATGGAGAACCACAGATATTGGTTATGGAAAGGAGCTGAAAGCCTTTTCTTTCCTCCCCTAATTTTACCGTGGTAAGGAACCTGAGCTAAATTAAGTGGGTAAAACTTGTATATCCACTATGTATGGAAGCCATGAAGATTTCACAGGTGTGACCTGTGTAGTCATAGAGAGCTCTGGGCTTAGCTGAAATGTTCTGCTGTCACTGCCTTGAGATTCTTAATAAATTTTGAACAAGAGGACCTACAAATTAAGTAGCAAGTCCTGGAGTTGGGACTCTACTTAGGTCTCCTGATCTCAACCTCGACTGCTTTACTCTGTACTTCAATTATTAATTAATGAGCTTTGGAAAAAATTATCTCGTAGAGTAGTGTAGAATTTAACTCTCTTCTAGCACCTAAGTAGTGATACACCACGTGGAGGTGTTTGTTTCCCTGGGGGTTGGGGAGGGTGGGATCACCTGCAGGGCTGTTTCAATGTGAGGCATAGTGTGTGCAAACACTTATATGCATACACACAGATATAAATTCCAATCATTTTTGGTGTGTGTGTATGTGCACCTATGTTTATTGTCCATGTTGCTCCTTAAGAGTATAAGTTCCATGAGTGCAGGGACAATGTTGGTTTTTGCTTACCATGGTATCTTCAATGCCCAGCCCAGTATTTGTCAAATAGCAGGCTTTCCCAATCTTTTGAGATCATTGGGAAAACTGTTACCAATGGGAATGTCTCATAGTTTTGGGGTTGGCTAGGGAAGATGAGAAAAAGATAGAAAACTATTGACTTAGGATAAGTACTTGATAAACAGCTAATGTTGAGATGATTTGCTTTTGGCAAACACAGTAGCAGTGATTTGGCCTACTGTGCTATAGTTAACTCAGTCGAAGGTTGCTAAATTTATTAGTATATTTAAGACTCATTATCTTTTAACAATAAAAATCGATTATGCCTTATTTTATTTTATTTTTTTTTAATTTTTATTTTGTCAGTATACAATGTAGTTGGTTATTATGGCCCATCACCGAAACCTCCCTTCAAGGTTGTTAAATTTATTAGTATATTTAAGACTCATTATCTTTTAACAATAAAAATCGATTATGCCTTATTTTATTTTATTTTTTTTTAAATTTTTATTTTGTCAGTATACAATGTAGTTGGTTATTATGGCCCATCACCGAAACCTCCCTCCCTCCTCCCTCTCCCCCCTCCCACCCAAGAATGTCCTTTCCGTTTGTTTGTTGTAACAACTTCAAAAGATTGTAGTTGTTATATCTTCTTCTCCACCTAACAATGACTCCATTGCAGTGTGATGTATGTATGTTCGAGGGTGTCTTCCTTGCATGCCTCAATGACAAGAACTAGGCATTTCATCTCTGTAACCCCATGACCTAGCAGAGTGCATGGCACACACTAGGCCCTCGATAACTGTTTGCTGTGGAATGTCTGTACTTCTCTGTTGTGTATGTTTACCTAATTAGGCTATTTACTGTTTGAAGGGGTGAGGTGTCTTAAAAATATGCCCAAACATGAAAGCAAATTAATCAATGCTGTGTCTCTCATATCATGGTCCCTTGATTACACATGGTCTTGGAAAGAGTGGACAGAGTAGCTCTGTGAAGAAAGGTCAGTCCACAGCAGAAGGCTGCCCTTCTGATGGCCACCCCAGAAGAAGTGCCAGCTTCCAGAATGAAAGGCAGGGCTGCTTTTTCCAGTTAGCTACACCAGATCTACTCTTCTTTGCAAGTTTTGTCTCAAGTTGTTGAGAGTTGTCACAAACAAAACCTCAACCAACTCTGAACGCCTCACCAATATATCCAGTACACTCAACTGGAACCAAGATAACTTGCTTCCAAACATATCTCCAAGATTTCAATCCTCACTGAAATCTTTCTAGAGTTCTCCTGTTAAATTTTGTTCATGTACAAGATGACATTATGGGACAACATTCATTCTTAGGTAATGCTTTTTGGAAAAGCCAATACTTGTAGCAGAGGCTGTTGGTTCTCTGCCACTTTCCTCTTGGGCTTTACCATTCCAGTGACCACGAGGCCCATGACCAATGCTGGCCTCTGCATTTTTTTTTGCTAGAAGACCTGCTCTCTGCTTGCCCATGGGGCAGACTGGAAGTGCCAGGGAACCAACGTCCACTACCCCTAGCAGTCCTCAGTCAATGACTGATGAGAGTCGATGTATAGATATCACCTCTCTTGCTCCTGGGCTTTCAGAGTTCGTCAGTAATGACTTGCTTGGCAACACACCTTTACTGGCTGCCCTCTGAGTCCTGTCTCACTTTTTCATCCCTTGTGATCCCTTCCTAAACAAACTACTTGCACTTGAATCCTTGCTTGCAGCCAAGTCATATGGGAGGGTTGGAGGTGATATGTGAGCTAAATTTTGAAGGATGGGTAGGAGTTCACCAAGTTGGGGGCAGGAGAGAGAGGTCTAGTCCTGGCATGGCTAACAGTAAATTTATAAGGCAAAGTAGTATGTCCAAGCTGCAGCTTGGTATATGAATAGGGAACAGCAGGAGACAAGGTCCAAGAACTTTGTTGGTCCAAGATTGTTAGGGGCCTTATATGCCATGGTTAGGCATTTTGATTTTAATTGCTCAAGTCTTCCGTTTCTTTATAAATTCTGTGTTTTTAGCCAAAGAATATGTCTCCTTGGGTACCTGCTATCGCTGTCTCATTTAGAATAGCCTCTGGGCTGTGAATAGAGGTTAGAGTTTCAAAGGATACTGGTAACAGGTAATAATTTATGCCAAAGCTCACCAGAAGTACAAGGCAGTGGTGGTAAGAACATTTTCATTCTCTGAACCTACTGCAGTCCGAGCTCTGATTTTCTCTCTCTTTTATCTTTGCCCTATTTCTTGTCTCTGGACTCCTTTTTTCCCCTCTCATGTGTGGTTCTCTAGCTCAGGCATCTCTTTTTTCCTGTTTGTGTTTTTCTGGCTTGTCTTTCTTTACTTTCTTCTTTTCACTACTTTTCTGTGCTCTTTCCTTTGCCCTATTTCTTGTCTCCGGACTCCTTTTTTCCCCTCTCATGTGTGGTTCTCTAGCTCAGGCATCTCTTTTCTCCTATTTGTGTTTTTCTGGCTTGTCTTTCTTTACTTTCTTCTTTTCACTACTTTTCTGTGCTCTTTGCTCTTTTTCTTCTCTCTCTCTTTCCCTCCATCCTTGCTTATGTGGAGCTAAAGTTACAGTAATTCTGGTTCTAGCTCTTACACTGTTATACCATCTCATTCAAGAAAGTTTTAGAAACTTACAGTAGTTCTTCTGGAAGACAAAAGAGGTTCCCTTTCCTAGATGTCCCAGAAAACATGACCATATATTTCACTGGATTGAGTGAACATTCCTAAACTGATTAAAGGTAACTGAAAGATGGAATATGCTTGTTGGCTTAAGCCATCCATGGTACTGGAGATGGGGTTAACTCCACCCAAACTGTAGGGCTGAGACTGGGGGAGAGGTGATTCTGCCAAAGAATTTTCTGGTTATTTTTTGGCCAGAGGAAGGGGAAATGGGTGTTGGGGAGACAACCCACAATCCACAAATGTTCAGTGTACTAATGTACAGGCTTGTGTTGAGGATCGAATGCAGTAATGGATGTGAAAAACGCTTTGTAAATTAAAAAGTATTCTACTGTTGACTAGCATTAATTTAGTAAGGTTATTGAAAAAAATTAACATTGCTGAAATGTGCTGAGATTAAAAAGTTGGTTGTTGACATAATTATTGTAACTTTTCATAACAGAGTAATCCTGACTAACTGTACTTTGCCTTTCAATTTAAGGTAACATTTATGAATTCTAGATCCAAAAAAAATCACAAAATGATTAATATCTGCTTTATGTAAATGAGAAGTGCTATTTCTAGATACTTTTCAAAGTAGCAAAGTAGCATAATAGGAAACTTCACTTTTTTTTAAAAAAAAAGAAAAGCATTTATTTTCTACTTTTATATAAATGTTCACCTGTGTTAAGCAGATAACATTTGAACTTAATTTCATTTGCCTGGAAAATGACTGATTTCATATAGTGGTAAGCATACTTTTCTACTCATTTTGATTGCATTACATAGAATGATGAATGATTATAACATTCAATATCGGTTACTAAAATTGAAATTTTGTACTCCTCTTAAAAGTGATGTGGTGTAAAATAGACAAATTACACTTGATTTGAGTAGTAGCTAATTATTAACTCAGAGATGATTGCCTGAACCACAACAAAACCATTTCAAGTAGTTCATCTTAGAGACATGACAGTTGCCGGGATGTGGTTGTAGTGGGCACCAGCTTTTTTTGAGTTTCAAGGCTATACACTTTTAACCCTTGTCGAAATTCTTTTGATTTTTTTTTAGGCTCAATATGATTTAAAGTTTTCTACTCAGATTGCCTAATGTCAGCATCTGAACAGTGTGCTTTAGATGATATTGGTAAATAACAAGGAAGTGGGTTTGGATGTGGTTTCAATTATTCTGTTGCTCTTATTCTTCTGTTGTGGCTTACAGAAATATCTTCTGGAAGTTTTAATATCCTTCCTGTACTTAATTGCAACCAGGCTCCTCTAATTACTACTACAATGAGTTAGTTTTTTTAGCACCGTAATTATTTTCACATATAGAATGTTTTGTCACTTTTGATGCCACAATCCTTTCCCCACATTTATATATTGTTCATATTATGAATATATGAACATTAGTATAAAGTTTAATTTTTATCATTTTAGCATATTTTTATTGATAAACTTTTGAATCTCAAGCAAATAATCTAAAATTCATCTTTTTATGTCTTTAATACACTTGTTTATGCTGTTCTTTATTTTATTTTACAATATTATTGCATTGTATATTGCATATCATGTTTCTACCATATTTCAAGTGACAATTTAATGATTTTTTATAAATTAAGTGAGTTATTCAACCATAACTATAAATCACGTATTGAAATGAATACTTACACAGCCATGTCTAGCCTGGGTATTACACATGATCCTGGAATGCACCAGTTTTGAGTGAGAAGAAATCTAGGGCTGAAATGACTTAGAAGAATTCAGGGCACATTATGACTTATGTGGGTCCTAGAAACTTTTGCCTTTGTGGGTTTCTTTCTCCATAAAAATATTAAAAATTATATTCTATAACTGCATTGGTATAAAGTTGAATATAATTCATTATTATATATTCATTATTATTACCTTATTTTTTTCTTCAGATTTTAAAAGAAATTAAAATATTTTCATGTACCCCTAAAGTATTGTGGCCCTTAGGCACTGTGCCTACTGTGCCTAATAAGTTAGCTCTGGAAGAATTGAGAATAGTCTATACATGTGCCAAATCTGTGTGGATGACAGGAAGGAAGTGGAAGCTGAAAGCTGAGAATGTGCTCAAGTGTGAGTAGAGGATGGAAATGTAGAGAGGCAGGTTAGTTTATGACCAAGGAAGTAGACAGAATGGAGCAGGGAAAGGGGAAAAGAGGGTAATAGGAGGAAGTTCAAGAAAACAAGGTAGAATGATTTTACATTTGAACCTCCCTTTTTTGAGGAGCCCATTGCATTTATGGCTTAAAGGCCCTTGTCAGCCTAATAATGCTTAGTAACCTGTGGCTAATTTTTAATCCTTGTTCAACTTCCATTCTTTAACCAGTATTTTCCATAAGAACTCCCACTGCTGTCTTGATTTGAATTCAGGGGATACAAATAGATATTAACATTTATCTGTGGTTCCATGTGAATTTTAGGATTGTTTTTCCTACTTCTGTGAAAAATGTCATTGAAATTTTGATAGTGATTGCATTGAATCTGTAATTCATTTATTATCTTAACAATATTTCTTCCCCATGAGGATAGGATATTTTTTCACTTACTTGTGTCTTCTTCTGCTTCTTTCATCAATGTTTCATAGTTTTCAAGTACAGAGCTTTCATCTCCTTGGTTAAATTTATTTCTAAGCATTTTATTTTATTTTGTTTTTTCTTGATGTTATTGTAAATAGGATTATTTTCTTGGATTTCTTTTTTGGATATTTGTTGTTAGTGTGTAGAAATGCTACTGATTTTTGTATGTTGATTTTGTATCCTGCAACTTTACTGAATTTGTTTATTAGTTTTAACAGTTTTTTTGGTGGAGTCCTTAGGGTTTTCTATATATAAGATTATGTTGTCTACAAACATAAATGATTTTACTTCTTCTTTTCCAATTTGGATACTTTTTATTTCTTTTGTTGCCCATTTGCTTTGGCTAGGACTTCCAGTACTATATTGAATAGAAGTGGTGAGAGTGGGAATCCTTGTCTTAGTTTCTGATCTTAGATGAGAAGTTTTCAGTTTTTCACCATTGAGTATCATGTTTGCTGTGGGCTTGTGATATATGGTCTTTATTGTGTTGAGGTATGTTCCTTATATACCTAATTTGTTGAGAGTTTTTATCATCAGAGGATGTTGAATGTTGTCAAATGCTTTTTCTGCATCAAACTGAGATACAATGATCATATGATTTTTATCCTTCATTCTGTTAATGTAGCCAAAGCAATCTTGAGCCAAAAGAACAAAACTATAGTAATCAAAGCAGCATGGTACTGGCATACAAACAGACATATAGAGCAAAGGAATAGCATGGACAGCCCAGAAATAAATCCATACATTTACAGTCAATCAATCTTCAACAAAGGTGCCAAGAACACAGTGGGGAGAGGACAGTCTCTTCAATAAATGGTGTTGGGAAAACTGGATATTCATGTGCAGAAGAATGAAATTGGATGCTTATCTTACATCACATACAAAAATTAACTCAAAATGTTTTAGAGACTTAAACATAGGCCTGAAACTGTAAAACTACTAGAGAAAAACATAAAGAGCTTCTTGACATTTTGCTGAGTAATGATTTTGTGGCTGTGGCCCCCCCCCAAAGCACAAGTAAAGCAAAGGAAACAATCAAAAGAGTAGAGACAACCTACAGAATGGGAGAAAATATTTGCAAACCATCTGACTGATAAGGAGTTAATATCCAAGGTATATAAAGAATGCAAATAAGTCAATAGCGAGAAAACAAATAACCTGATTTTAAAAATCACCTCACACTTATTAGAATGGCTGTTATCAAAAAGACAAAGGATAAGTGCTGGTGATGGTATAGAGTAAAGGGAATCTTTATATACTTTTGGCGGGAATGTAAATTCATACAACCATTACAGGAGATCATATGGAGGATCCTGAAAAAATTAAAAATAGTACTACCATTTGATTCACCAATTCCACTTCTGGGTATATATTCAAAGGAAATGAAGTCAGTGTGCTGAATAAATATCTACATGTCCATGTTCACTCTAGCATTATTCAAAATGCCAAAATATGGAATCAACCTTATATGGATGAATGGATAAAAAAATGTGGTATATAGACACAGTAGAATAATATTAAGCCTTAGAAAAGAAAGAAATTCTGTTATTTGTGACAATATGTACAAGGGGACTTCAAAAAGCTCATGAAAAATAGAATTAAGATATAAAAATTAAAAATATAAAATTTATTTCTCAACATAAGCTCCATCAAGTTCAAGACACTTTTGTAAGTGACGATACCAGCCACTTAGTCCATTCCGAAAGAACTGAGGGTCCTAGGAATTTGACCATGTCAATGCAATGTTTTTTAATTACCAGCCAAAGAAAATGGGTACCCTATAAAGAGTTATTTAAGATTAGGAAACCAAAAAAAAAAAAAAAAAAAAAGGAAAGAAAGAGCCAAATTAGAACTATAAGGTGGGGTACCTAATGATTTCCTAATGAAACTCTCACAAAATTGCCCTTGCTTGGTGAGAGGAGTGAGCAGGAGCATTGTGATGGGGGAGGACTCTCTGGTGAAGCTTTTCTGGGCCTTTTTTTGCTGAAGCTTTGGTTAACTTTCTCAAAACATTATTATTTTATGCTATTGATTGGATTAATAGTGATTGACTTCAGTATAAAACATGTTTTGCTATCTTGTTAGAGAAGATTCAGTGAAATTCAAGTGTATTGAGGGATGCTTTGGTGTTGTTTAACTGAAATCATTGGGTATATTCATGAGCATTGCATTTTTTAAATATGGTATGTGCTACAAGCGAGGGAAATCAGAGCTTTTAACTTGTAATAATTGATAATTACTAGTGGAGGAATATCCCGAAGGAGAAAAGAATAAAACAGGAAGACAAATTTCATGGCGATCTAATTTGATTTTCTTATTAAATAATTTAAAACAATTTGGTGCCTTAAAATA
The DNA here is from genome assembly GCF_000696425.1 of Galeopterus variegatus. Taxonomy (NCBI): domain Eukaryota; kingdom Metazoa; phylum Chordata; class Mammalia; order Dermoptera; family Cynocephalidae; genus Galeopterus; species Galeopterus variegatus. The sequence continues at coordinate 10,837 of NW_007730546.1, forward strand.
TTCTAAAAAAATAGACATAATTAAGATCAAGGTATAAAAGAAATGGAAAGAAAAAGAGATCTGTTGGTGTTGCCATGTTATTTCCTGGATTTAGATTTTGTCCTTGCAGAATCGTGTAGGATTTAATTGACTGTTCCTAAAGTTGAGTTTAACAGTATTAGAATCACCTATATTCTCTACTACCAGTGTTAGAACAATTTGTTTTTGCTGCTAAATTAATCAATTCCACCTTCTTCTTTGTACTTTCTGGGGTCTGGAAATTTTATGTAGAATAAAATGTAGTAATCATATCCTGCTGTATTGGCTAATTAATAGTAACTCTTTACCCAGCATAAGTCATAGACCAACTGATTCCTGGTGGATCATGACTTTTTGACCCCAGCTGTTATGCCATCAGAATAGCTAAAGGATGGGTAAACCACTAGCATTAAGCATTGTGGCTGAGATTTAGTTCTAATAAAATTACTTTAGTTTTTCACAGAATGGGTATGAGTTGCAATGGTGAATAATTTTTTCTGTTTGTAATTATTTTGTAGCCTGTAGTTATTATATACCAGCAATCTACAAGATGACCTTAGGGCCGGCCTGGTGGCGCACTGGAGAGTGCGCTGCTTGAGAGCGCAGTGGCGCTCCCATTGAGGGTTCGGATCCCATGTGGAGACCGGTTCCCGCTCACTGGCTGAGTGCGGTGTGGGTGCAACACCGAGGGTTGCGATCCCGTTGCCGGTCAGTAAAAAAGACAAAAAGGAAGGGGGAAAAAAAAAAAAAGATGACCTTAATTAGCTGTAGTGCTTAGCAATCTGTATATATGGTTAATTTCATTCTCTAGATGACTGAGAGTAAAAGGAAACTGCTTTGGTTTCAATCCTTGCCATTAAAAATCTTCTAAAATATGTTAATTTACTTTTTGATTGTGGTAAATGTCATATATTAAACATATCTTCACCTTAAAGGTTATTATTCTGATATCTTATTCTTTTTACATATTGATACTCACTTAGGGAGTAAGAATTAAGTTGCATCTGCACTAAGAGAACACATCCGTCCATCTATCTCATCTGTCCATACATTCATACTTGTTTCACATCTACTACATGCCAGAGTATGTAATGAATGATAAATAAGCCAGCAGGTTTCCTGCTGCATGGACTTATGTTGTCTTTGGGGATATGGATAATCAACAAGTAATAAGTGATAAATGCACAGAAGGAAATAAACAGTTTGATAAAGATAACAGGGGCACTTGTGTTAGGTAGGCTGGTTAGGAAAGACTACTCTAAGGAGTTACAGTCTGGGGAATGAGAAGAAGCCTGAAATGTGATCAGGTCAAAATTGTTCTAGATAGAGGGAATAATAAACGCAAAGACCTGAAGCAGGACACAGTTTGATGTGTTCTAGGAATTGATAAAAGGTTAGCATGACTGACTGAGAGACTTCCCGTAGTAGTTGACATTGGCACTAAATCTAGACATTTTAGTACTCATCTGAAGAATAAACATGGTTGTGACATTTCAGATAATTCAGTATTCTTTAGGTAGTAGGTACATTAGAAGTTAGGAATCATTAACAGACTGTTCCATTTTTGGTGGGAGATGTTTCTAGGCATGGTATTGGGTCAAGTCTGTAGAGTAGAAGTTGAGTTCTGGTGCTGTTTTGGTGGAATGGTAGTATAAGCAACACAAGACTGTAGATGTCTTTAATTTCTGTCACCTGGACTAACTGGAGACTGGTATTGAGTAGGTTCAGATGGTTTATGGAGAAAGAGTGCTGTGATTATTAACAGTGCCTGCCAAGGCACAACACTGGAAGAGTACTATAAATTTGCTGACCTTGGAGTAGATGCTGCATTACATATAATGTTTATATGAATAGCGAGTACTATTATCGAGAGTGACTTTAATAACATAGTAAAATTTATATAACGTTTACTATATGCTAGACACTGTTCTAAGCACACTGCACATATTAACTAATTTGTTTCCCTGACAGCCCTATTATTCCTATTTTGCTGAGGAGGAAGCAGAGGCACAGAATAATAATGTCACTTACCCAGTATCACACACTCAGTAAGTAGTAGAGCTGAAACTTGAACTTAGTCTGGATCCAGAGACCATGCTATATGTTCCTTCTCCCCTTAAAGATATAAGGCCCTCCCAGTATTTATTCATTTATTTATTCACTTAAATATTTATTGAGTGCCCAGTGCCAGGAATGCTTTTATTTCTGGAAATGTAATGTTGAATAAATATATATAGTTTTAAGCTCTTAAAAGGGGTATAAAAAGATAACACATTTTGACTTGTCTTTTGGGAAAATGATTTTAATAAGTAATGTGATCAGCACTGAGCAATAGAGCTCAATGTGATAATTGTATATTGATCTTGTATCTTGCAACTTTGCTGGGCTCATTTATGTTTTAAGAGTATTTTAGTAGATTCTATAGGATTATTCATATACAAGATTATGTCATCTGTGAGTTGAGATAGTTTTACTTCTTTCTTTCCAAACTGTATGGATTGTATTTCTTTTTCTTGCCTAATTGTCCTGATCAGACCCCAGTACTAGAAGTGGCAAGAGTAGTCATCTTGTTTCTAATCTCAGGGTAGAACATTCAGTCTTTCTCCATTATATATGATGTTATCTGTGGATTTTTTGTGGATGCTTTTCATCAGGTTGAGGAAGTTCCCTCTTCCTAGTTTGCTGAATGTTTTTATTATGAAAGGGCTGGATTTTGGCAAATGCTTTTTCTGTGACTATTGAGATGATTATTTGGTTTGTATCACTTGTCCTATTATGTTATTTGGTTGATTAACACTAGTTAACATTGATTGTTTAACAATTGACATTGACTTTTGTGTATTGAACCAATTTTCTAATCCTGACAAAAGTCTCACTTGGTCATGTTGTATAATCTTTTGTATATGTTGCTGTATTCAATTTACTAGTATGTTGCTGAGGATTTTGGGTCTGTATTTATAAGGGATATTGGTCTGTAGTGTTTCTTTTTTTTCCCTGTGTTTTTCATGTCACTTTTTGGTATCTGGATAATACTTATCCCATAGAATGAATCGAGAACTATTCTCTCCTCTTCTAGCTTGTGGAAGAATTCATGAAGAATTGGTACTAATTGTTCTTTAATTATTTGATAGAATTCATCAGTGAAACTAAAAAACTTGAGATTTTTTTGGGGGGTTAGTTTTGTGATTACTGATTTAACTTATCTTCTTATATATTATTCAGTTTTTCTATTTATTATTTAGTCAGTTTTGGTGGTTTGTATCTTTCTAGGAATTTGTCCATTTCATTTAGGTTATTTAATTTATTGTCATGTAGTTGTTTATGGTATTCCTATATAATTCTTTTTTTTTAGCATCAGATGCTTTATTTTATTTTATTTATTATTATTTTTTTAAATTTAATTTTATTTTATCAGTATACAATGTAGTTGATTTTCGTGTCCTTTTACCGAATCATCCCTCCCCACTCCCTCTCCCTCTACCATCAATGTCATAGCTGTTCACTTGTCTTAAGTTTATTTTTGTAAAGTCAGTAGAGATTAATCTAATGTCTTTCCTGATTTTAATAACTTGATTCTTCTCTTTTTTTCTTGATGAGTTTAATTTAAGTTTTGTTAATTTTGTTATTTTTTCAATGATTTTATTGGTTTTCTCTATTTCATTTATTTCCACTCCTATCTTTATTATTTCCTTCCTTTTTTTAGTTTTGGGTTTAGTTTACTCTTTTTTCCCTAGTGTCCTCAGGTGGAAGGTTAGGCTATTGATTTGAGACTTTAAAAAAAAATTAGGCATTTTCAGCCATAAATTTTTCTCTTAGAACTAATTGTCTCAAAGTATTTTCTAATTTCCCATGTGATTTCTTCTTGGATCCAGGGGTTTTTTAAAAAAGGAACATGTTGCTCAATTTCCACATGTATGGTGAATTTCCCAAATATCCTCCAGTTATTTAATTTCTCACTTCATTCCATTGTATTTGAATGTTCTTCGTGTGATTTCAGTCCTTTTAAATTTACTTGAGGCTTGTTTTCTGGCCTAACAAATGGTCTATCCTGGAGGATGTTCCAGATGCACTTGAGAAGAATATGTATTTTGTGTTGTTGGGTGGAGTGTTATATAGATGTCTGTTAGGTTTAGTTGGTTTATATGGTAATGCTATGTTTAACAGTTTGAGGAACCGTCAGTTATTTTCCAAAGTGGCTGCACTATTTTATGATCCCACCAGCAATTCATGAGGTTTCCAGTTTCTCCACATCCTTGCTATCACTTGTTATTCTCCATCATTTTTACATTAGCCATTGTAGTGAGTGTGAAATGGTTTTGATTTGCATTTTTGCATTCCAAGTCTTCTCTTTCTGTGTTGGTTTTCTTTATCTGTTAACGGAAGTGAGGTATTTAGGTCTCCTTTTATTATTGTCAGATTGTCTCTTTTTCCCTTCAAATGTGTCTCTTTTTGCTCTTCATATTTTGGTGGCTCTGTTGTTAGTTGCATGGGTGTTTCTAATTGTTATGTCTTCCTGATAGATTGACCATTTTGTTTTTATAAAATGTACTTCTTTGCCTCTAGTAAAAATTTTTGCCTTGTTTATATGTGTTCTATTTTTTTTTTTTATGGTTACTGTTTTCATGGTGTATTAGTCTGGTAGAGTTGCTATAACAAAGTATCACAGATTTAGTGGCTTAAATTGCAGAGATTTATTTTCTCACAGTTTTGGAGGCTAGAAGTCTGAGATCAAGGTTGGTAAGATTGGTTTCTTCTGAGGGGTATGAGGAAATGATCTGTTCTGGGCCTCTCTTACTGGTGTGTAGATAACCATCTTCTCCCTGTGTCTTCACATCATTTTACCTCTATACATGTCTGAGTCTAAATTCTCTTCTCCTATAGAGACACTAATCATATTGAATTAGGAAACACCCTAATGCCTCATTTTAACTAGATTACCTCTTTAAAGATCTTATTTCCAAATATGGTCACATTCTTTGGTACCAGGATTAGAACTTCAACCTGTGAAATTTTCAGGTGGACATAATTTAGTCCATAACACATGGTATATCTTCCTTCATCTTTTTTTTTTTTTTTTAACACTTTCAACCTCTCTGTGTCTTTGAATCTAAAGTATGTCTTTTGTAGTTAGCATGTAGTTGGATCATTTTGTAAAAATGCATGCTGCCAAATCTGTGCTTTTATATTGGAGTGTTTGCTCATTTACATTTAATGTTATTAATAAAGTAGAATTGATAGTTGTTATTTTCCTGTTGTTTTCTACATGCTTTATGTCTTTTTTTCCTCTTTCTCCATTACTGCCTTTTTATTTTATTTTATTTTATTCTTTTTATTGTAGAAATTCAGATTTTTTTTTCTTTTCAGAGTTTATTTTATTTTATTTTGTCGATATACAATGTGGTTGATTATTGTGGCCAATTACCGAAACTTTTTTATTGTAGAAATTCAGATTTTTTTTTCTTTTCAGAGTTTATTTTATTTTATTTTGTTGATATACAATGTGGTTGATTATTGTGGCCAATTACCGAAACCTCCCTCCCTCCTCCATCTCTCCCCTCCCCCCCAACAATGTCCTTTCTGTATGCATGTTGTATCAACTTCAAAAATTGTAATTGTTATGTCTTCTCCCCCCCCAGTTTTTTTTGTGTGTGTGTGAATTTATTTATTTATTTTTAGCTCCCACCAATAAGTGAGAACATGTGGTATTTCTCTTTCTGTGCCTGACTCGTTTCACTTAATATAATTCTCTCTAGGTCCATCCATGTCATTGCAAATGGCAGTATTTCATTCTTTTTTTATAGCTGAGTAATATTCCATCGTGTAATTATACCACATTTTCTGTATCCACTCATCCAATAATGGACATTTGGGTTGGTTCCAACTCTTGGCTATTGTAAAGAGTGCTGCAATGAACATGGGGGAACAGGTATACCTTCGACTTGATGATTCCCATTCCTCTGGGTATATTCCCAGCAGTGGGATAGCTGGGTCATATGGTAGATCTATCTGCAATTGTTTGAGGAACCTCCATACCATTTTCCATAGTGGCTGCACCATTTTGCAATCCCACCAACAGTGTATGAGAGTTCCTTTTTCTGCACAAACTCGCCAGCGTTTATCATTCACAGTCTTTTGGATATTAGCCATCCTAACTGGGGTGAGATGGTATCTCAGTGTGGTTTTGATTTGCATTTCCCGAATGCTGAGTGATGTTGAGCTTTTTATCATGTGTCTCTTGGCCATGCGTATATCTTCCTTTGAGAAATACCTATTTAGCTCCTTTGCCCATTTTTTACTTAGGTTACTTGTTTTTTTCTTGTAAAGTTGTTTGAGTTCCTTGTATATTCTGGATATTAATCCTTTGTCAGATGTATATTTTGCAAATATATTCTCTCACTCTGTTGGTTGTCTTTTAACTGTGTTAATTGTTTCTTTTGCTGTGCAGAAGCTCTTTAGTTTGATATAATCCCATTTGTTTATTTTTCCTTTGGTTGCCTGTGCTTTTGGGGTCATATTCATGAAGTCTGTGTCCAGTCCCACTTCCTGAAGTGTTTCTCCCATGTTTTCTTTAAGAAGTTGTATTTTTTCAGGGTCTATATTTAATTCTTTAATCCAGTTTGAGTTGACTTTACTGTATGGTGAAAGGTATGGGTCTAGTTTCATTCTCCTGCATATTTTTTTTTTTTTTTCCTTTTTGTGACCGGTAAGGGGATCACAACCCTTGGCTTGGTGTCACCTCGACCGCGCTCAGCCAGTGAGTGCACCGGCCATCCCTATATAGGATCTGAACCCGCGGCAGGAGCGCTGCTGCGCTCCCAGCACCGCACTCTACCGAGGGCGTCACGGGGTCGGCCCCGCCTGCATATTGATATCCAGTTCTCCCAGCACAATTTCCTGAAGAGGCAGTCTCTTCCCCAGTGTATAGGCTTGGTGCCTTTTTCAAAGATCAGAGGTGCCTTTTTCAAAGATCAGATGGCTGTAGGTGTGTGGGTTGATTTCTGGATTCTCTATTCTATTCCATTGATCAGTGTGTCTGCTTTTATGCCAGTACCATACTGTTTTGGTTATTATAGCTTTGTAGTGTAGTTTAAAGTCAGGTAGTGTTATGCCTCCAGCTTTATTTTTTTTGCTCAGTGTTGCTTTGGCTATGTATTGTCTTTTGTTATTCCACATAAATGTCTGGAGAGTTCTTTCCATTTCTGAGAAAAATGTCATTGGAATTTTGATGGCGATTGCATTGAATTTGTAGGTCACTGTGGGTAGTATGGACATTTTCCCTATGTTGATTCTTCCGATCCAAGAGCATGGGATATCTTTCCATCTTCTTGTATCCTCTCTAATTTCTCTCAGCAGTGGTTTGTAGTTCTTGCTATAGAGATTTTTCACATCCTTGGTTAACTCAATTCCTAAGTATTTTATTTTTTTGGTGGCTATTGTAAATGGGCAAGCTTTCTTGATTTCTCTTTCTGCATGTTCACTATTGGAGAATAGAAATGCTACTGATTTTTGTGTGTTGATTTTGTATCCTGCTACTTTGCTGAAATCATTAATCAACTCCAAGAGGTTTTTTTGTAGAGGCTTTAGGCTGTTCAATATATAGGATCATGTCATCTGCAAACAGGGACAGTTTGACTTCATCTTTTCCAATCTGGATGCCCTTTATTTTGTTCTCTTCTCTGATTGTCCTGGCTAGTACTTCCAACACTATGTTGAATAGGAGTGGTGAGATTGTTCTTAAAGGAAAACTTTCAGCTTTTCCCCATTCAAGATGATATTAGCAGTGAGTTTATCCTATATAGCTTTAATTACGTTGAGATACTTGCCATCTATACCTAACTTGTAGAGAGTCTTTGTCATGAATGAGTGTTGAATGT
>NW_007730546.1:19501-84288 GCF_000696425.1 Galeopterus variegatus
GACCCATATATCATTAAGTAGAATGCTGTTCAATTTCCCTGTGTTTGTATAGTTTCCAGAACTCTGATTGTTATTGATTTCTAATTTTAATCCATTGTGGTCTGAGAAAATACATGTGATAATTCCATTTTCTTTGAATTTGTTGAGACTTGATTTGTGACCTAATTTGTTATCTATCCTGGAGAATGATCCATGTGCTGATGAGAAGAATGAATATTCTGAGGTTGTTGGATGGAATGTTCTGTAGATATCTGCCAAGATATTACTGCCTTTTTAATTAAAATAGATATTTTCGAGCATACCATTTTAATTTCCATTTTTTCTTTTAATATATACTTATAGAACATATATGTATATATTTAGAGAATATATATGTCATTTTCTTAGTGGTTGCCCTGAGGATTATAATTAACATTTTAGTCTAAATGATCTAGTTTATATTAATACCAACTTAATTTGAACAGTATGTAAAAATTTTGTCCCAATATAACTTTGTTTCCTCCCTGTTCTTTGTGTTGTTACTGTTATAGAAATTACATGTTTGTGCATTGTATGCCCATCAACACAGTGTTACAGTTATAGATCTTGTCAGTGTTCTTTTAAATCAGGTAGGAGTAGAAAAAATTTATAACCAAAATACATTATTACTGTCTTTTGTATTTACCTGTATAGTTTGCTTTTCTTGTACTCTTTATTTCTTTGTGTGTATTTGTGTTACTGTCTAGTGTTTTTTTCTAGTGTTTTTTTCATTTCAGCCTGAAGATCTTCCTTTGGTACTTCTTGAAAGGTAGGATTACTAGCAACAAATTCTCTAATTTTCTGTTTTATCTGGGAATGTCTTAATTTCTACTTTATGGGAGGATAGTTTTGCCCAATATAGAATTCTTGGTTGACAGTCTTTTTTCCCCAGTAGTTTGGATACCCTTGTATTATCCCATTGCCTTCTGAGATCTATGATTTTTAAGCAGAAGTCATCTGCTAATATTTATTGAGAATCTCTTGTGTGTCATGAGTTGCTTCTCACTTGCTACTTTTCAAGATTTTTCTCCTTGTCTTTGTCTTTTGACAGTTTGTTTTTCTGATGTTTCTAGGTTTAGATCTCTTTAAGTTTATTCTTCTTGGAATTTGTAGAACTTCTTGGATGTGTAGATTATATTTTCTGTCAAATTTGAGACATTTTTGTCCATTACTTATTGAAATATTTATTCTTCCTCTTTTCTTTCTCCTCTCCTTCTAAGACTCTATTCTCATTTCACCTTCTTTAATTCTTTAGACATGGGTTCCTTTAGTTCTTTGTGTATATAAATATATATATATATTTATAATAACTGACTTAAAGTCTTTGTCTCATATGTACAACATCTGGGCTTTCTTAGAGACAGTTTCTGTTGACTGTCTTTTTTCACCTTGTCTGTGGCCATACTTTCCTGATTTTTTGCACGTCTCATAAGACATTTTTTTGTTGTTGAATCCTGGAATTTTAAATAATGTAGTAACTGTGGTGTTCAGATTTCTTCCCCTCCCAATGGTGGTGGTTGTTGCTTTTGTTTGTTTGGTAAGTTTCCTGTATGAATTCTATAAAGTCTTTATTATTTGTTTTGTGCAGCTATCTATAGAAGTTTCTGCTTGCTCAACTGTTGATTACACAGAGAACTTTTTTTTTTTGTCCTTTTTGAGACCAGCTGCACCACGCTCAGCCAGTGAGTGCACCGGCCATCCCCATATAGGATCCGAACCTGCGGCGGAGCGCTGCGGCGCTCCCAGCGCCACACTCTCCTGAGTGCGCCATGGGCGCGGCCCCACAGAGAACTTTTTAACTGCCTTGAACCAATATGTGTCCCAGCCTTTGTTGAGGCAATCTGTGTGTTTTGGGGCAGAGTTTACATGTGCAGAACCTCAAGACAAGCTATAGGCAAGAGATTAGGCCTCCTTTGGTCTTTTCTGTGAATGCCCGTAGCCCTGCTTATGCATGTGGACTTCTAGATTTCTAGGAAGATGTTGGAGCTTTTCAGTGCTCCTTATGCACATTTTATTACCTAGTTCTTCCTTTTAAGTTTTCAGTCAGCTTCTTGTTTGTTCCAACTGTATCACTGTCTCAGCTAGTTGTATTGTTAAACAGTTGATATGATTGCTTTTCACAAATGCCCTCAAGATAGGGCTCTTTGCAGTGAGTAAGCTCTGAGCTTAATAAAGCAAACCTGAAAATGGAACTTTTCCTGGCACTGTCAGACAGGTTAAATACTGACAGTTCTTTGGGGATGGGGCTTTTCCCTGAACTTCAAACTTGTTCTGCCCGCTTCTGTGGCTTCTATCCTGCTGGTATTCATAGCTACCTACAAGGCTGTTGGTTTTCAAGGCTACCCAGAGCTGGCTGAAGGTGGATGGTAATATGTCAAGTTATGACATCACAAAGCTTGCTGGTCTTACAAAAATTCAGTCATTTTTCTTGAATAAACACTCATCATTTATTGGAAGACTTTGGCTAATTTCCAGAAATTTGAAAAAGTTGATTTTGAGAATTTTGCCAATGTTGTCATTGAGTTTAAGGCAGAGGTCCACATCTTTGGATGTGTTTATGTAATTTAAAATTTTCTGATAGCAACATTAAAAAAAGTAAAAAGGAGTGGATGAAATTAATTTTGATTATATATTATATTTATCCAAATATATCCCCCGAATTTTCATTTCAACATGTAAAATCAGTGTAAAATTAGTATAGATATTTTTCATGTTTTGGTACTGTTTCTTTCAAATTTGGTATGTACTTTACACTTACAGCACATCTTAATTTGGAATATTCTCATCAAGGACTCAATAGCTAAATGTGGGTACTGGCCATTGTAATGGCCAAAATAGTCTTAGAGCACAGAAGAATGTGTAGATGCTTTGAAATTTCAGTCTTTTTCTTCTCCCTTCTTCACTAATGTTGAAAGTAAAAAATAATGTTTAACCACTACGATGTCCGCTCTCTACTCTTTCCCTGTTACTACCTGTGGTAGGCTGAATAATGGCCCCCAAATATGTCAACAGTCTTACCCTCAGAAGTGGTGAATATGTCACTTTATGTGATGAAAGGAACATTATAGATGTGATTGAGTTAAAAATCTTGAGAATTATCGGGAATTATCCTGGATTATCCGGGTAGGCGCAGTGTAACAAGGATCCTTATAAGAGGGAGGTAAGGGTATCAGAGTATCAGAGTTTGAGATGTGACAATGTTAGCAAGAAGTTGGGATGATTCTAGGAATGGGGCCATGTGTTTAAGGAATGCATTCAGTGTTTAGAAGCTAGAAGAAGCAAGGAAACGGATTCTCACTTGAGAGTTTACAGAAGGAACCACCCTTGTAGACATCTTGACTTTAGCCCATTGAGAGTGATTTTGGACTTCTGACCTTTCAGACCTATAAGATAATAAATTTGTTAAAAAAAAAATTGTGTTAAGCCATGTAGTTTAGGGGTAATTTATTACAGTAGCAGCAGGAAACTTATTCACCACCTTAGCAGGTAGAAGTGGTTACAGACACTTTTGGTTTTATATATCAATATTTTTGTTAATGTTAAAGAACTAATGTTCTGTACAAATGAGGGTTCATATCACTTCTGATTTAAGATTTATATCACTGAATTGCTTGCAACTTCAGGGTAGCTCTAGAGTCTGTATATTTATCTCTAAATTTCCAGGAACACTTCTTGTGTCTTCTTGGTGGGATAGTTTGTTTTCAGTTCAATCAGTTCTTCCTGAAACTGAACCATGTTTAACAGGATAGACGATAATTCATATACATTCTGAGGTTTTCTTTAAAGGAAGCTGCAGAAACATAAAGTATGATTTAAAATCATGTAAGTTGTTGAGTGTTTTCTGCAATGATGACTTCTTTTCCACCAAATAGCTCTGTAAATTCTTTTATATCCTTGATTCTATTGAACTCAAGCCAGGCCACAGTAGTAAAATGAGTACATTCTGATTTAAAATCATGTAAATTGTTGAGTCTTTTCTGCAACGATGACTTCTTTTCCACCAAATGGCTCTGTAAATTCTTTTATATCTTTGATTCTATTGAACTCAAGGCAGGCCACAAAAGTAAATGAGTACATTCTCCTTTTGCCTTCTGCTCAATCTGTAGGTCCAGTTTGAGTCTGAAATTTGCACTTCACAGAGTAAAGACATACTTTTTAAATTCTGTGACTGTAGTTTCTGGTCCAGTGCATAATATATTTACTCAAGTTTAATAATGTATTATCTTGTAAGCCACTGAGGGAAAACCAAGTGCATCTGTCAATCTTTTAACTTCAGAAGCCGTTGACTTGAGAAAGCAGATAACTGAATCTCTTTATTTCTCTGACATTGGCACCTTATAGAAAATTTAGTTTATCTTCAGCATCTTCTTTTCTTTTTAATTGAAAATAATTGATTATACATATTTGTGGAGTACAGAGTTGAATATCAATACCTGTGTACAGTGTGTGATGATCAAACCAGGATAATTAGCATGTTCATCATTACAAAATGTAACCATTCATTCTGTCCATTAACCAATTTCTCGCTAAGTCCCCCCACCTTCCCACGTATAGTAACTACAGTTTTGTTCTCTTCTTCTGAAAGTTCAGTGCATTATTGTGATTGTTCTTTCTCTCTTCTTCCTCTCCTCCTCCCTCCCCCACTTTATGAGTGAGAACATGCGGTCTTTCTCTCTGTGTGCCTGACTTGTTTCACTTAATATAATTTTTGCTGATCATGTCCATTTAGCTGTGAATGGCAGAATTTCATTCTTTTTTATGGCCAAGTAGTATTCCATTGTGTTTATATATCACATTTTTATTATCCAGTCATTCATTGATGGACATTTAGGTCGATTCCATGAGCTGTGATAAACACGGGAGTGCTGGTATCCTTTGACATGATAATTTTCATTCCTTTGGGTATATACTCAGTAGTGGGATTGCTGGATCATATAGCAGTTCTATCTGTAGTTGTTTGAAGAACCTCCATACTGTTTTTCATAATGGTTGTACTGATTCACAGTCCCACCAACAGTGTATGTATTCCCCTTTCTCTGCATCCTTGTCAGCATTTGTTATTCTCTGTCTTTTTGATAGCCAGTCTAACTGGGGAGAGATGATATCTCAATGTGGTTTTGATTTGCATTTCCCTGATGATTAGTGACGTTAAGCATTTTTTTCACATACTTATTGGCCTGTTGTATGTCTTCTTTTGAGAAATGTCTGTTCAGCTCCTTTGCCTGTTTTTTAATTGGACTATTTTTTTTTACTGTTATTTGAGTTGTTTGTGTATCCTGGATATTAATCCCTTGTCAGATGTATAGTTTACATATATTTTCTCCCATTCTGTAGGTTGTCTTTTCACTCTGTTGATTGTTTCCTTTGGTGTGCAGAAGCTTTTTAGTTTGATATAATCTCATTTGTTTATTTTTCCTTTTGTTGCCTGTGCTTTTGAAGTCTTATTCAGAAAGTCTTTGTCCAGCCCTACTTCCTGAAGTGCTTCCCTATGTTTTCTTCTATGAGTTTTATAGTTTCAGGTGTTATATTTTTAAATCCATTTTGAGTTGATTTGGGTATATGTCAAAATGTATGGGTCCAGTTTCATTCTTTTACATATGGATATCTAGTTTTTTCAGCACCCTTTGCTGAAAAGTCTGTCCTATTCCCAATGTATATTGGGAAATATACATTTGTTGAAAATCAGTTGGATGTAAGTATGTAGGTTGATTTCTGGGTTCTCTGTTCTGAAGTGTTGGTCCATGTGTTTGTTCTTATAACAGTACCATGATGTTTTGTTTACTATAGCTTTGTACAATAATTTGAAGTCAGGTAGTGTAATGCCACCAGCTTTATCTTTTTTTGGGGGGGGTCAGGATTTCTTTGGGTTTTCTGGGTCTTTTCTTTTTCCATATGAATGTTAGGATTGTTTTTTCTATTTCTGCGAAGAAAGTCATTGGTATTTTGACAGGGATTGCACTGAATCTGCAATTTGCTTTGAGTAGCATGGACATTTTCACAACATTGATTCTTCCAATCCATGAACATGGAATGTCTTTCCATCTTTTGGTGTCCTCTTTAATTTCTTTCTTCAGTGTTTTGTAGTTCTCATTGTAGAGATTGTTTACCTCCTTGGTTAAATTTATTCCTAGATATTTTATTCTTTTGGTAGCCATTATAAATGGGCTTGATTTCTTGATTTCTTTTTCTGCTTGTTCCATGTTGGAGTGTGAAAACACTACTGATTTTTGTGTATTGATTTTGTATCCTGCAACTTTACTGAATTTGTTTATCACCTCTAGGAGGTTTTTGGTAGAGTTTTTTAGATTTATATATATATAAGATCATGTCACCTATGAAAAGGGACAACTTGACTTTGTCTTTTCCAATTTGAATGCCCTTTTTTTCTTTCGTTTGCCTGATTGCTCTAGCTAATACTTCCAACACTATGTTGAATAGGAGTGGTGAGAATGGGCATCCTTGTTTTGTTCTTGTTCATAAAGGAAAAGCTTTCAGCTTTTCCCCATTCAGGATGATGTTGGTGGTGGGTTTGTCATATATGGCTTTTACTGTGTTGAGATAACTTTTTTCTATACCTAATTTTTTGATAGTCTTATCATGAAGGATGTTAAATTTTTTCAAAAGGTTTTCCTGCATCTATTGAGATAGTCATATGGTTTTTATCCTTGATTGGTGATGTAGTGTATCACATTTATTGATTTGTGTATGTTGAACCCTCCTTGCATCCCTGAGCTGAATCCCACTTGATCATGGCATATAATCTTTTTGGTGGGCTGTTGTATTCTGTTTGCTAATATTTTGTTGAGGATTTTTGCACTTATATTCATCAAGGATATTGGCCTGTAGCTTTCTTTTTGTTGTGTCTTTGTCTGGTTTTGGTATCAGAGTTCTGCTGGCCTCATAGAATGAGTTTGGGAGAATGGCCTCTTTCAATTTGTTGGAATAGTTTGAAAAGGATTGGTACTAGTTCTGCTTTAAAGGTTTTGTAGAATTCAGCAGTGAAGCCGTAGAGTCCTGGGCTTTTCCTTGTCGGGAGACTGCTGATTACTGCTTCAATCTCTTTTCTCATTATTGGTCTGTTCAAGTTTTCTATTTCTTCTTGGTTCAGTCTTGGTAGTTTGTATGTGTCCAGAAATTTATCCATTTCCTCCAGACTTTCAAATTTGTTGCCATATAGTTGTTTATAATAGTCTATAATGGTTCTTAGCATTTCTGTGGTTTTGGTTGTAATGTCTCCTTTTTCATTTCTGATTTTTGTTCTTTGGGTCTTTTCCATTCTTATTTTAGTTAGTCTGGCTAATGACTTGTCTATTTTTATCTTCTCAAAAAACCAAAACCAACTTTTTGTTGTTGGTCTTTTGTATCTTTTTTTTGGGGGGGTGGGGGGGTGTCTCTTTTTCATGTAGTTCTGCTCTTATCTCAATTCTTTTTTTCTATCTATTAATTTTGGGATTGGATTGCTCTTGTTTTTCTAGTTCTTTGAGGTACAACATTAGGTTGTTTATTTGGAGTCTTTTTATTCTTTTCATGTAAGGATTTATTGCAATAAACTTATCTCTTGGTTTGCTTTTGCAGTATCAATAGGTTTTGGTAAGTTGTGCTTGATTTTAATTTGTTTCAAGGAATTTTTTAATTTCCCATTTTATTTTCTTCTTTGATCCATCGGTCATTCAGGTGCATGTTGTTTAATTTTCATATATTTCTATAGTTTTCAAAGTTTTGTTTCTTGTTCATTTCTGAGTTTAATTGTGCTCTGAACATATACTTCATATTATTTCAGTCTTTTAAAATTTGTTGACACTTAATTTGTGGCCTAACATGTGGTCTGTTATGGAGAATGATCCGTGTGCTGATGAGAAGAATGTATGTTCTGCAGTTGTTGGACGAAATGTTCTTTATACGTCTGTCAGGTCTGTTTGGTCTACAGAGCTGTTTGAATCCAATATTGTCTGCTAATTCTTTGTCTGGATGATTTGTTCAATGCTGAGAGCAGTGTGTTAAAGTCCCTAGCTATTTTTATGTTGGGGTCTGTCTCTCTCCTTAGATCCAATAACAGTTGCTTTATATATCTGGGTGTGCCAGTGTTGGGTGCAGATATATTTATGGTTGTTTTATTTTGATGCTGTATTGATTTTTGTATGATTATATAATGTCCTTTGTCTCTTTTTATAGTTCTTGGTTTGAAGTCTGTTTTATCTGATATGACTATGGCAATTCCTGCTCATTTTTGGTTTCCAGTTGACATAGAATGTCTTTTCCATCCCTTCACTATTTGTCTGTGTGTATCTTTATTGGTGAAGTGTTTCTTGCAGGCAGCATATAGTTGGATCTCATTTTTTAATAGATTCAGCCAGTCTATATGTTTTAAGTGGGGAATTTAATCCATTTACACTCTGGTTCATACTGAAAGGTATTTCCTTATTCCTGCCATTTTATTAAATTTTTATGGTTTTTTTTTTTTTTTTTTGTCCTTTTTGAGACCGGCTGCACCGCACTCAGCCAGTGAGCGCTGTGAGCGCACCGGTCATCCCTATATAGGATCCGAACCCGCGGTGGGAGCGCTGCCACGCTCCCAGCGCCGCACCCTCCCGAGTGCGCCACGGGCTCGGCCCTTATGGTTGTTTTATATTTCATTTGTTCCTTTCTTTCCCTTTTAGTGTTTATCTCTGCTGTTTGCTGTTTTTTCGCAGTGATGAGATATATTTTCTTTCTCTTTCTCATTTGTGTATCTGTCCTATTAGCAGTTTTTATTCTTTCTCTTGTATTTATGGTGATATATATTGCTCTTTTGATTTCCAGATGTAGGACTCCCTTGAGGATTTGTTGCAGGGCTGGTCTTGTGGTGATGAATTCCTGTAGTTTTTGTTTGTCTGGTAAAGATACTATTTCTCTTTCATTTCTGATGAAAAGTTTTGCTTGATATAATATTCTTTGTTGACCGTTTTTGCCTTTTAGCACTTTGAATATGTCCTCTCACTCTCTCCTGGCCTGGAGGGTTTCTATTGAGAAGTCTGATGTTAGCCTGGTGGGAATTCCCTTATATTTGTTGCTTTATCTTTCTGGTTTTAGAATTCTTTCTTCGTCTTTGACTTTTGACAGTTTGACTATAATGTGTCTTGGGGAGGTCCTGTTTGGGTTAAATTTGTTTGGGGATCTTCGAGCTTCTTGGACCTTTAAGACTGTATCTATCACAATATTTAGGAAGTTTTTGGCTATTCATTAAATAGACTTTCAATGTCTTTTCCTTTTTCTTCCCCTTCTGGTACACCCATAATACAGATGTTTGTATGCTTAAGGTTATCAGAAAGGTCTTGTAGGTTATCTGTATTTTTTAAAATTCTTTTTTCTTTTTTTCGGTCCAACTGTGTTAATTCAAAAAAATCTGTCTTCTAGTTCAGAAATTCTTCTGCTTGTTCTAGCCTACTGCTTTTGCTCTTAATTGCATTTGTTATTTTCTTTAATGAATTCTTCAGTTCCAGGATTTCGGTTTGTGGGGTTTTTTTTTTTTGTTTGTTTTGTTTTTTTATTGTTTCTCTCTCTTGGTTGAATTTCTCATACATGTCTGGATTGTTTTTTTTTTTTTTTACTTCATTGTGATTTCTATCTGTTTTTTTGTCCATCATGTTGAGTTTCCTTAGTATTGCCATTTGAGATTCTTCTTCATGTGCTTTGCTAGTTTCCTCTTGTTTGAGGTCTGGTATTGGAGAATTGTAGTCTTCTTTTGGGGGATTCATGTTTCCCTGTTTTTTTGTGCTTCTTGTATCTGCATTGATGTCTGGGCATCTGGTGGGGTAGTTTCTTTTTAAATTTAGGAGTTATTTTTGAAGGGAGAGACTCTTTCCTGTAGAAGTGTTTTATACTGACAGTCGAGTTGGATGTTTTAGATTTGGATGTAGGTGAGTGCAGTAGTATAGCCTTCATGCAACTTCTTCAAATGTATTAAACCTTGAAGCTGTCTGTGGATGCCTTTGTGGCCTAGGTTGTAGGGCCTTCTGTAGTTTTTTGATGGGGTAGATGTCCCTGGGGAGTATTGTTGTGGTCATGGGCATGGAAGTTCTGTAGAGGCCTGCTTTGGCAGGTCATAGCCCCTGCCTAATCTGCTGTCTGTTAGTCAGCTTGTGTACACTGGTGCATCAGGTCCTGGCAACTCTGTAGCTGATCTCAACTGGATCAGCTGTTGAGCCTGGAGTAAGCCTGCATGGATGCTGCAGGACCCTACGGCTCTCTAGAGGAGTGCTGTGGGAGGGAAAGCTGCTACCCAATGAGCCATTGGTCTGGAAGTAAGTGTATACAGGTGCTATAGGGCCTGGCAGTTCTGCAGGTGACTACCTGGTCAGCTGTTGAGCCTAGTGCCAGCCTGCAAGGGTGCATCTGAATCCAGTAGTTCTGTAGAGGCCTGCCTTGGAGTGTCAAAGCTCCTGCCCAGTGTGTTGTCAGTCTAGGGGCAGGTAGATACTAGCACAACAGGTCCTGGCAGTTCTGTAGAGGGCCACTGGATCAGCTGTGGAGCCTGTAGCAAACCTGCAAGGAAGCAGCAGACTCCCAGTGGCTCTGTGGAGTGCTGTGTGGGGAGGAGGGGCCACCACTGGGCTGGCTGCCAGTGTGGGCACCTGTGGGCTCAGTGGGTCCATGGGATGTATAGGGCAGTGCATACAGACATGGGGAATAGCCACTTACTGGTGGCTTTCCTGCTCTGTCTGCCTGTCCCTGAGAGAGGAAAGGGAGTGTCACATGGGCTTAAGTGCTGTGATCTTGGTCCCTCTGTCTTGCCTGGGCTCCAAGGCAGCCGTAGTTGTGGTCCTGCTGGCGCCTGAGCAAATGTATCCCTGCTCTGTCTGCCTGTCCCTGAGAGAGGAAAGGGAGTGTCACATGGGCTTAAGTGCTGTGATCTTGGTCCCTTTGTCTTGCCTGGGCTCCAAGGCAGCCGTAGTTGTGGTCCTGCTGGCGCCTGAGCAAATGTATGGAGGATCACGGGGGGAGGTGGGGTTACCTCTGGGCTGGCTGTGGGCTGGTTTGGGCACCTGTGGGTTCAGTGGGTCTGTGTGCCATGCAGGGTGGGCACACACAAATGTGGGGAACTGCCGTACCTTGGCGACTTTTCTGCTCAGCTGGTCTACCTGCTTGCATGCTGGGGTATGGGGTGCTGCTTAGGTTCAGATGCTGGGGTCTTGGTCTTTCTGTCTGTCCTAGGTTCCAGGAATTCTGGGCCATGGTCCCACTGGTGCCCATGTAAATGCAATAGAATGAAGGCAAGGCCTCCAGACAAAGGTGGTCAGTCTCACCATGTCTGGGGCAGGGTGCACTCCAGCCACAGGTGTGACTCAAAGACAGCGCTGCATTGTAGCTCTAGGGCTGGAGGTAATGTCCTCTCCTTGGGCTTCCACCGAGACTGTGCAGCTGCACTGACTCCCAAGTACTGTCCAACTGGGTCTGGGTCCCCAAAAGACTGGGGGACCCTCTTGTGGTAGGGATTGCTGGCGTTTGTTGTGTTGTTGGAAACGGCTGGGGTCTTTTCCAGCTTACCTTCTCTTCCCCTGTTTCCAAGCTTGTCCCTGCAGCAAGGGAGGGACAAGATGACTTGCTCTGCTCCCTATGGTGCTGTTCCCATCTTCTGTGCTTCACAAGGGTCTCATCACATTCCTGGTGCTCTGCAATGTATTTCTTCAGTTGTTCTGGTCAAAGAATGTTTTGTCTGTTGTTTTGATCTCTTTTCTCTTTTTGTGGGGTGGACTAGCGCCAGACCTCTCTAGGTGGCCATTTTGGGGAAAAAAACAAAACCAAAAAAGTGTCTGCTAAATATCCCCAAACTGTTGCAAATTGAAATGAAAAAAATACACATTGGTCACTTCATCGTATTATTTAATGAAACTGATTCAGAACAGTTTCAGAGCAATATTCAGACCATAAATTTTCTGTTAATGAAGGCTGGAATTAATAAGCTTCCTTTTCATTTGCCTAAAACTGGTGAAAAGTTCTTTTTTCTTTTTTTTTCTATGTGGTCATATTTGGTAATAAAAATTTTTATGTTTAAACGGTACTTAATATTTTTTATGGAAGCTTGTTAGGTCTTTTTGTTGCCACTATGACAAACTATTATCCATTTTGTTGTTGTTGTAACAGTCTCAGTCTGATTGTACCTTGACATCCAGGAGGACTGAATTTGGTCTCTAAGCTGTACCTTGATTCTTTACAACACCAGTTCTCCAGTTTGACTGCATGTTGAAATCACCTGGGAAGTTTCCAAAACTACTGCTGCCTATTTCCCACCCCCAGAGATTCTAATTTAATTGGAGTAGGGCATGGCCTGGGTATTGAGGATCTTGAAAGCTCTTCAGATGATTCTAATGCACAGCTAAGTTTGAGACCTCCTATTCCACAAAATATTCACAAACTTATGATGTATGAAATTACCAGGGAACTTTTTTAAAAAAAAGACTCCTTGGCCTCACATTCAGATCCAGTGTGTCCGAGGCAGGATTTAGGAATCTGCATTTTGAAGCCATACCTCCAGGTGACTCTGATACAGTAAACCCGTGGGTTATAATTTGAAAGTAAATTGTGTATTAGAGTAAACCTTTCAGTTAGAGCCTTCATGGACAGTTCCACTAATATCATCATGATTATCTTAAAATTAAATGACATCGAAGTTTCCCCAAATCATTTTTAATCGAGACTGAAGTCATACTTTTTGCAACTTCCTTGGCTGGCCTGTGAGTTTAGTTATGGACATCACTATACGTCACATCTTTGCTCTATAAGCTACTATGGGACCTTTTGCTGGACAGGGAACTAAAAGATATAGAGGCTTTATGACCTCAAGGCTTTATGACTCTTTGGTACATTGAACACAACCTTAGGCAATGAGGACATGGACTTATTGAAAAGCAGCAGCTTACTGTTCAGTGTGACTTGTAGTGTTTAGGACTCTTGAAGGGATACAGTTGCAGAGAAGGACATTGTAGGCCCATAGACATAAACCTCAAATCAGACTCTACTGCTCAGACTCTACTTCTCTATTGGTGACTGCAGTTTTCATATCAGTCTTTTAAATCATATTCACTTCTCTCTAGATGTGTTATCAATCATGGCATTTTAAAAATGAAAGAATTTAAAAGCTAGCTTAGCTCCTAGTTGGAAAATATACTTTGCAACATGATTAGATTCTTAAGTAGTTCTCTGGTTAAGGGGGTTTGTTAATTTAAGAAAAAGCTGTGCCTTATTAGTGTATATGCAAATATCACTTGCATAAATGATTGAAAAGTATAAAGGACATATAGAAAATAGAGACAATTGTCTTATCTTTAAGTGCTTTTTTATGATGACTGTAATAAGGTGGAGGACAGGACTTTTCCATGTCTTTAACAAAAGAAATACATGTTAGGAAAAAATACTAAAACTATGCAGATTTGTAATT
This sequence comes from Galeopterus variegatus, assembly GCF_000696425.1. Lineage (NCBI taxonomy): Eukaryota > Metazoa > Chordata > Mammalia > Dermoptera > Cynocephalidae > Galeopterus > Galeopterus variegatus. The sequence goes on from NW_007730546.1 coordinate 32,934, forward strand.
CAGCAAGTAAAAGTTTTTGCAATTCCATTCTTGATAACTATTATTAAAATTTTGATGAATATTTTAGAAAAAAAAATCATATTAAAAGAGCTCACTAATGAATCTTTCTTGAATTCCTTCCAGGGACATATGTAAACATTTTCACTTAGTGATATAATCAGCCATGATATTATGGCTTTGGATGAAAACTAAACTTTAGAATTCAGTTGTTATAATGTAAACATTCCTTTATGAGAATTTTAAAGAAGTAATTACCTGTTTATTTAGGTGTATAGGTAAATTTTGCATTGTTTGATGCTCGCCCAGCTCCCCTTCTTGCACCCCTGTGTCTCTCTTCCACCACACGCTTAAGTGATGTGTCTGTTTCTTTTTGGTGGTTCCATCGTGCAGGTGCTGGTGATGGGGGAAACTACCTGTGATTTACTTTGCTGTTTGGATGCAGCCATCATCACTGACTGCTTCTGAACTCTCCAAAGAACACTAACTTTCCCCTCACCTTAGTAGTTTGTATTGTTCTTGTCAGAATTCATATGTTTAATTAAGTAATACTGAGGGGAATTTAAATGTAAGGTAATTTTTCAAAAGTTATAGTAAAATAAAAGGTAGGTTTTTACTTATGCAAGTTTCTTTTCTTATGTGAAAATTCTGAATTAGTTATAGAAAAGATTAATGTAACATTCTGTCCTCTTGCAGAACACCTGCGCTATCACGGGATGGCACTGTGTGCTTGTGAGCTGCACTAGAAATGGGATCTCTGGTGGTTAAAATTCTGTGCTTTCATATTTCTGGAGAAGGCTTTTTATGTCCTTTTCTAATGTTTGTAATTACACTTGTTCCCTGTTGCCAAGTACATATTCAAATTTATATTGCATTTATTAGTAGGAGAATATTTTATTCTGAATGCAAAATATTTTTCCCCTATAAGGTAAAACCTCAGTGTGTATGTGTTTAATTAATTTCAAGCTTGTTGTTGAATTAACTTCTTTCCATTTGGTAACCTTCCTGTGTAGGCCTCTAGGGTAGTAGTTAGGAGCATGGACTCTTGAGCCAAACTACCTAGATTAAATCCTCAATAGGCTATTAAGTAGCTGTGGCCCTCGGGTGAGTCATGAAATGGCTCTATGCTTCAGTTTCCTCGTTTATTAAATGGGAATAATAATGGTGTTTACCTCCTAGAATTGCTGAGCATTAAAATGAGTTAATGTATGTAATGTGCTTATGGGGCAGTACCCATTACATAATAAGCACCAAATAAGTGTCGGCTTTTATTATTATATAATTACTATTACTATTACCTTAGTTTCTCCTTTTTGTTCCCTTTTCTTCAACCCCTCTTCCACACACTTTCTCCTTATGACTACCTTCCTTAACCCTGCATGTCCTGCCATAGGAGCCTATTGGTTGCATTGGAGACTGTTTTTTACCCAGTGCCTTTACGTTTGATAAAATCTGGCAGTTATTTAGAATATAAACATTATAAAGTCAGAGTGTTACTTTGCTACTGCTTTTTCTTTTTCTTTTTCAAAGTCAGGGGCATGTGCATGTTGCAATACTTCAACCAAAATTAAATGAAAAATACTGATGACATACTGCTTATTTGTAGATATTTAGGAAGCCTGTGGATTCTGGCTGGTGCTTAGGCTAGGCAGAGAACCAAGTAACTTGAAAGTTTAGGCAATATCTCTTTGCAAGTCAGTTGCAGTGCAAACCTTGGAATTGTGAGGGAAAGTACTCCAGCTCACCTTGGTATCTTTCACTAAAAGATATCTTGAGGTAGCCGAGGTCCAGCATTAACCTGATGAAGATCAATACACCAAAACAATGCTCCACATAAATTAGTACAGCTTGTACATATTGTTTTGGTTCTGTCAACAAAATCCTCTTGACTTTAGCTGGATGGTTTCCTGAGCTTTCCAGTGTACCTGAGAGCATGTCCTATGTACATGGAAGGATGTTAAAAATCAGAGGCAACATTTTTTTCAAGATGATTAATAACAGCAGTATTTGGATTCTACCCTGGCCAGATTTTACATTAAGAATAATATAAAAGGACACGTGACAGTTGCTTTCTTCTTTCTCTTTTTTTAAAACATGGCAGTTTTCTCTCCTCTTACTTCAAAATGTTTATATCCTTTTTTTATTCTTTCCTTTCCTTCCCTTATCATCCCTTCTCCTCTCACTCTTGTCCTCTCTCCCACTCCCTCATTTCCTCTCTTCTTGCCTTCCTTCTTCCTTCCTTCCCATTTCTTTATTGTCTTTGTTTTCTTGCTATAGTAAAATTGACTTTAGTATAACTTTAGGCTAAGGTAGAATTCCAAACACTTATTATTTTTGAGCATCTTGATGAAAAGAAACGATCAGTCACCATGCCAAAGTAGGCCTGAGACTGAAAACAAGTTTACTGTGAGGTAGAGGGGGGAAAGATAGATTTTTGAAAGTGGCACATTGAAGTTGAGACTCCTGATGTGTTCATACTGCCTGTTGTTTGACCACAAATATAAAGTCCACAGTGTCCACAAATATAAAATCCATTGATGGGAACTATTTTAGGAACTTCCATTGGTCTTTGTTTTCCCCCAAATTTTGTCCTTTGCATTTGTTCTTGGGATCTTGGACATGGTTTCTGGAAAATACTTTTCTTCTAGAGGGTAGGACTATGGTGTTCATGCCTCAAGGGAAGGGAATGATAAATGAAAGCATTATTGTCTTTGGAAACACAAACCTATTTATTAGGGCAGGATAAGCAACAGTTATCTGTGCACAAATCTACTTAATGTGACATGAAAGGGAATTTTCCTGACCAGTGTCATATCTGGTTTCATGTTCAGACATTCTTATTTATAGAGTCATTTAACCAGAGGTTTGCCTTGTGAAGGATTTTTTTTTGCCCAGGTTTTTAAGGTTTCCATCAAATATCCATATAAGGTTTTTAGACAAAAAAAGCCTTCATAGTTTTGAGGAGCAATGATGACTTTCCTACTAGAAATAAAAATTTCCAGTTTTTTATATTTTGTCTTTTGTTTCTTAAGAGTATATAATTAATTTTTTTTGGCCAGCTGGCCAATAAGGGGATCTGAACTCTTGACCTTGAAATTAAATAATATTCTTATCTTTTAAAAAATATCCATTTTGGGGGGGCCAGCCTGTGGTTCACTTGGAAGAGTGTGGTGCTGATAACATCAAGACCACAGGTTCGGATTCCTATATAGGGATGCCAGTTAATTAACTTGGGAGAGCGTGGTGCTGACAACACCAAGTCAAGGGTTAAGATCCCCTTACCGGTCATCTTTAAAAAAAATAAATAAATAAAAATAAATCAATTTTTTTGGCTGACTTTTACTTTATGACTTGAAATCTATGTTACAATGTTCTTTTGTTTTTAAATAACACAATGGTTAGAAAAAGGGAAAAAGGGAATCTAAAGATGATATTTCAATTTGTACAATAGTGTTGAACTTAAATTTGTTCTTTCTTTGTTTTTAATTTTCAAGCAAGCACAGTGGCTTGATTATTTCCCCTGTGAACAAATCTATAAGAGTTTGTTTTGAATAGAGTGTGACTGTAAACCCGGAGTTGCGAAATCAAATGTGCCAGGCAGGTAATTAAAATGAGTGAATGGAGTCAGATGATACACAACAGGGAATAGTGATGGATATGGATTAAAGAGTCCACATCCTATCTGAGGTCATAGTTACTCACTCCAGCCAGTTGTTGCCATGTGAGATTGTGATTTCAGTGTAGTAGTATGCTGACATATGTTTAACAACTGGTTTTATTTTTTAAAATGCTATGGTGTGTAGGCATTTGTCAATTCTTATGGTGTAAGTACTCCCATATAGCTAATTTCAAGCCTCTACTGTTATTGTCACTGAGCACGTTGGAAGGGATATTAATAATTAATTAGCTCTTGTGAGCAAGCTCCAGCACACCACTAGCCCAGTGTAACCAGGTTTGCAATTTTTGAAACAAGAAAGTTGAATTTTTATATAATATCTCTCACGTTTTGGAAATATTATGTGGGCCAAACAAACTACATTAATGAACTAACTCATGCTTATGAGCTGCCAGTTCACAACCTCTGGGGATAAACTGATAATACTTGCCTTAGAAATCTTAGAAATCAATTTTGCTACTTTATAGTCAAACTGCAGATGTTTAATGGTTCCACTGGTGTTTTTCTGAGTCAACAGTGTTTTAATGTGTGTTCAATATTTGTAAAAGGTGAAAAATTAGTAGTTTAGAAATTATTCTTTGATTAGCAGAAACAATCAATGTACTGGAATCTCTAAAGCCGACTAACTAACTTGGTTTGCCACCTGTGGGAGTTGTTTTCCTTAGATGGATTGTGTCAGTGAAAGATGGAAAACACCAGTCTAATTCATTGAAATTACCAAATTGTTGTATAGTAAAACCCTAAGTAAGCTGTTTGGTCTGTATTCCCTTGGATAATATTTTTTAATGATAATTTTTCATTATTTCTACTTTTGAGTGTTTTCAAGGCACTTTTTACAATATCCTTCTGAAGTTGTGCAAACAAGGCTGTGAGGAGAGTAGTGATATTTTGCAAACTTGACTCAGGGCATAGGACTTTTCTATCCAAGGGAGTTGTAGTGAGGAGCTAAGCTGAGACTGGGTCTCAGGCCTGTTGACTCGGTCAAATTTCTTTCCACCAAACTGCCAAGGTTATCAAAAAGATTCAAAAACAATTCTCTATTTGGAACTGTCTAGCCCTCCATTTGTGGTTAAGGAGTAAGTGGCAGATATGGTCAAGAGAATGATCATTGTCTGATGTGTATGAGGATTGACAGAACAAAGCAGAGTGGCTCCTTGAGGGTTTTATCATATTACAGTCTTCTAGCATATAATAACATGTTTGTGGATATGTTAGAATGCAGATATGCAAATGTGCTGAATTAGAGACATATGAGAATAGGGATATATGATATAGTGTATCATCAAAGGCTGATTATGTTGGTGTACCTTTGAGGTCTCTTAGAGGTGATGTTGAAAAGCCCAAATGTGTACAATTTGCAGCTTAGATCTTAAAAGCCATCCAGTTTGTGCCATGTGGTCTGTCGTTGATGAGTTCTGACTGTGATGTAAGTTAGTGAGTTTCTGAAATCAGTTTTCTTGATTTTATTCTCTGGTGAGATGTATCAGTAAGAACAGAGGAGAGAGTGGCCAGGTATTTGTTTATGTGGTGGAATATTCTCATTGTTCTTGGTCCAGTGAAGTGACTCCCAAGTTCGTAAAGATGTCCATAAAGTGACAGGTTCATTTGCCAAAAGCATTTTATTGAGTTGGGGGCAGAGGATAGCAGGGAGGTATGAGAATAACACACTTGTCATGCAAACTTAACTTTGAGATTAAGTCCTTTAGGCCTGCTTCCAATCAGATTGCTTATCCTAAAATCCTCATGTCACTAGGGTCTAGAGTGTTTAGTGTGTGTCTTCTCATGAGACTCTATGTTCCATGAGGGCAGAAATTCCATCTCTTTTCAACACTATATCTCAGCACCTGGCACAGTGCCCAAACAAAGTAGTCACTCAAGAGATATTTGCTGAATGAAAAAAATGAAATGTAAATACAAAACTTTTAAAATTTTCAGAGAAAAAATAATTTAGTATATAAGAATATAAAGCTTGTTTTCTCTCTCTTGCTGTTCTTAGAGCTGATTTTTTTCATCACTGAGTTTGTTTTTATTAATTAACACAGCGGTCCTTGGCATTATGAGCCTGTATTCCTTGCATGCATTTTTGCTTGAAGTGTAATGACATGACACATATTTTACCTGTGGAATCATTTGCTCACTGACATCATGATTTCTTGCCCTAATTCACACCTGGCTTTACGCCTTTCCTCAGAACTCCCATGAGGCAACTTTAAGAAGAGTCACCACTAAAGAACTTAATCATGTACTGTAGCCTAGTGAGTCTCCCCCGTTATTCTGGGAACCATTCCACAGAAGCTCAGGAGAGCAGTGCAGTGTGATGTGGCCAGAGAAGGACTGTGCCACCTGTGAGGTGGCTCATGAGAATGATCATCAGATTCACCTTTACATTCTTGGATTTTAGGTAGTTAGAATGATCAGATATGGGCAGAGTGTGTACGTTAGTTTGTTTTGTTCTCATGCCAGGGCTTGGTTTATAAGCTGTTGTTATCTGTAGAGTTGTTTTATATAATTCTATTAGCTAACGGTTTTAAGAAAATGCCTGGATTACAAAATCTTTGTACATGAACTTGGGAAAATGCCTGAAATTCCACTAACAGAGATTCATTTCTTTAGCCCTGAGGAAGGCTTTTAGATCTTTATCAATTTTTTTATTAAAGTCTGTGAAGTCCTGGAAAGGTAACCTCTTGAACAATCTTTACTTGACACTCTTTTTGGTAATTTGGCTATACATTCCAGTTATTATCCTATCTCTGTCCTCCTTTCAATGACAACCTGAATAGGTTATTTGTATTTGAGATTTCTACCTCCCACCTGCTAATTCTTCTGTTAACCCTTTGCTTTATCATGTCCACTCCAATTCTTCTACTGATGTTGCCTTTAAAGGTCAATTTCCTTTTGTTAAGTCCAGGGTTCTTACTCTTCTTACATTCAACACTCCTCCTTCTAACACTCTCTTTTCCTTTGGCCTCCAGACCCTGCACCTTTCTGTTTTTCTTTCTACTTTTACAGCCCATTCCTTTTTGTTCCGCTTTTGGTCGACTCCAGTGGCCTGCCCTTGTCCTCTGCCATCCTTCTAATTACCCAGCCTAGTCATCCACTTCAATGGCTTCATCCTTGTAAGTTTTCTATCGCTGCATAAACTATTACCAGGAATGTAGCATAAATGTACTTTAAAAAAAAAACAAAGTCATTATCTCATAGTTTCCATGGGACAGTTATCCAGGAATGGCTTAGCTGGATCATCTGTTCAGGTCTTAAAAGGTTGCAGTCCGGGTGTCTGTGGAACAACTCTTCTTCTCCCCTGTGGCTCAGAGGTCTCTTCCAAGCCCATTCAGTTTGTGGGCAGAATATGGTTCCTGTGGCTGTAGAGCTCGTGGAGTCTGTGTCTTCACAGCAAGCAGGAGCATGTTTCTCTGAGTTTTGCCTTCTTTTAAAAGTACTTCTGATTAGGTAAGGCCCTCTTGAGGTAATTTCTTTTTCGTTGAGCTCACAGTCAACTGGTTACCGACCTAGTCATGGCAATGACTTGCCATCTGTGACATACTGTCACATGGGGTGTGTATGCCAGGGGACGGGAATCTTGGTGGCCATCTTAGAATGCTGCCACACATCTGTGTAGATGGCCACCAGATACGCATGATTGTCTCTCATCGTTATCTTTCCATGTGTCCAGTGGCTGGATTGCGACCTCTGATGGGCATCTCCACTCAAACATTCCAGCTACGCCTTTAAATCAACATATTCCTCCCCTAAACAGACAGACAAACAAACAAACAAACAAATAATTCCCTTAAACCCAGCATATTTCTTCACCAAGAAAGCCATTTCTATAAATAAATTCACATTCCTTTTAGGGTCCAGACTAAAAACACAGGAGCCCTCTTTGTAATTTCTTTTCTTTTCCCTATAATTAGTTCCCAGATCTTATGATTTGTTCCTTTAAAGGTCCCTCAGATTTGCCATTTCTTTTCTTTTCACACTATCCACACCTTACACAGACCTATGCAAGCTGGCTTATCTCCTTGTGAGGAAGGCGAATGGCCTAAGCAATACCTGCATGTACTATGTGTTCCATACCTGCATAGTTTTGTGCCTCCTCTCCCCACTTTTTGAAGTGGATTCTGTAGAAGAAACAGCATCGTGGGCTCCATGAAACAATGAAGAGAATATGCAGGGGTCAGTGGGAGTCAGCCTTTATTCACCTGCTTAGCCTATGACATGCCTGCTGCTCCCTTCTAGAACCCATTGCTCACCCCAATTACAGACTCACCCACCTACCATTCCTAGGTGAATTCTGACTTAAGGGAAATGTCACTGAGAGATGACATTTGAGATCATAGTCCCTCCACTTGTACTTTATTTCTCATCCTTTTCCATGTTGCTTAGGACTTCACACCTTATTCTTTTTTTAAAAAAATTTAATTTAGATGAACATGTTTTTTATCCTAAAAAATGAAACCTTTATTCTTCCTGCTCACCTGTGTGAGCTACTGTCCAGCCTCTCTACTTCTCCATTTACACAAGCCTTAAAAATACCCTTGAGGCTGCCACATTCTTTTCATTCATTTATTAGCCCCCTTTAATCTGGATTTTGTCCTTGCTGCTTAATTGACACTGCATCTTAAAGATCATCTATGATCTCTTGATCAACAAATCTAATGCCTTGTCTCAGTTTTTATTCTCTCTCGTTCATTCATTCATTCATTCATTCATAAGTCCCAATGACTTCCCATCCCGCAATATTTCTCCTACTTGGAAGTCCCTTTTCCTTATTTTTACATGATAAAATTCCCTTTATCAAAGGTTCAGCTAACATGCCCCTTTTATCCCAGCTTGTTTTTTTTAAAGAAAGTTTCTTGTGGCACTGATTATTTATATTTTGAATTATAAATTTTAACCTTCTTGAGAGGTGAAACTCTGTTTTATTGATTTTTTGGGATCTCACACCACACCTGCCAGTGCCTTGCATATAATATATGCATCTGTTAAATGCATGAAGGAAGCAATGAACAAAAGTAACTTTCATTTCATTTCTAGACTTTTAAAACATATGTTGCAGAACAATGTATTATTTTATCTACAAATAGAAATATTTTGAAGAACTCAGTTATCTAAAATGTAAAACATGTTTGAAGAAGAAGTTTGAATGTTTGAAACTGAAGACATGCTATTTCAGGAACAAATAAGCATACTGTGTCATTAAATGTTGCTTTTCCACATTTCCACTTACTCATCACATTTTTTTTAGTTGTTCATAACCACTTTTCTAGTCATATCATTGACTAGGTCAGTGGTTCATGGTAAGAAATATGTTTGATGTATTATTCTAAACATGCTTTTGAAATTCTGTCTCTCTTTGCCGTCTGGTCTTACATTCTGGCATTTGATATCTAGTTTCCTCATATGTCTGATTTTGATTCATATAGATTGGCAAAATTATTCTGAGTATAATGCAAATCTGTTTTTCTTTTGAGTTCGTATATAAAATAAACAACAATATGATTTGACTATCATTAATGATAATTAGGGAAAATGGGAAATGTGTGTGTTCTTTTCATTAAGTTAAAAAATTGCTATGAAGAAAAGGATTTGATAATGTGTTTTTTCTTTGCTGAGTAATAAAAGCAGAAATTTAAAAATTATGTGTCAACTCTATTTGTGTTCAGTGTTTATAGGTAAAATGTTTTTGGGTTTAAGTTTATTTCTAATTCTATTGGAATAGAAGCCAAACCATATTTGCAGAAAAGCAGAAAACTTTGAATGAGTACTACACTAAGTATTACGTAATAATTAAGGTCAAATTTATCTGTAGAGGTTCACCTAATTGAAAAGGCTGCTAAATCACTGTTTTTTCTTTACCAAGTAGTATGGTCCAATTATACTTTTCCAGGATCAAGGCCACTCAGAAATTTTAAGAAGTCTGATTCTGTATGTAATTTAGTGTAGAATGCCAGAATCCAGACAAGCTTGGTTCATATCCTGGCTTGTCTGCTTGCTAGGCATATAACTTTGGAAAGATTACTAAGCTACTCTGGGCCTCAATTTCCTCATCTCTAAAATGGAATCATCACAATGCCTCTCTCATACAGCTGTCATGAGCATTAAATGAGATAATTCATGTAAAAAGCTTAGAACAGTGCACAATAAGTGCTTAATAAGTGTTAGCTTTTATCACTAGTAAATACTAGGAACTCAAAATGATACATGTGGTGTGGGTAGGTAAAATTCTTATTGTTTTCAGCATGGGATGACCAAAATACCTTGTCCACTCCTGTATATTTTTTCCTCCTAGTAGCTCCAAAAGAACCAGTTCACCTTAAAGTGTGTGAAACAAAGTGAAGCAAATTAAATAGCACAGGGAGTTTGACATGCAAGGACCCATGTGATGTGGCCCTTGCATACCTCCCTGACCTCATCTTGTACTGCTGCCTCTTTTACTTACTACATTCCAGCTGTAGTGCTTTGTTTCTATTCCTTACTATATAAGCTTTTTATACATTAAAGTCTTTTACTGATTGATCTCACTGCCTAGAAAGATTTCTCTTAGATTTTCACATGCCTTCTTCAGCTCTCAGACTAAATATAACATCTTCAAAGAGGCCTTTACTAAACTTGCTAGTCTAGAATAGCCCCCTCCGTGATTTTGTTTCATTTAATTCATAGCATTTCTTGATGTCTTTCATTTATTTGTTTATATCTGTATATAGTTTACATAAGCTTCATGAACGTAGGACCATGTCTGTCTTGTTCACTTCTATATCTCCAGTGCCTAGAACAGTTCCTGGCATGTAGTAGGTGTGATATTAATGGTTTCGAATGAATGAAGTACTGGTTGACACCAAAATAAATATGTTTCCTTTCATTATCCTATGCTTCTCTTCTTTTTATACTTTTCTGTGAGAATATAAAGATGAGCCTAGAACATCTTGTAGTGCCAAAATGTAAGGAAGTTCTAAAAACAAAAACCCACAATGGTGGGGGGGGGGTGTCAGTGGGACACAGGAACCAACCAAAAGAGATCCCAATGGCCAAAACTGGAATAATTTGAGCAACAAAATAAAGTAGTATTGAATTATAACACAAAGAGTAAAGTAAATATCCACGGGATCATGCTGGTATAAATAAATGATTGAAAAAGTAAATAAATAGGGAAGAAGAGACAAATCTCCTCTGCAGAAGAATTCCAAATAATTTATTTAGATACTCTGCCCTCAAGAATGAGGAGCATAACTCCCCACCCCTTAAGTGTGGGCTGCACATATTGACATCCTTCCAAAGAATGCAGTATGGAAAGGGGGAGGAAAAAAAGAGTAATTTCACAGTGGAGAAAATTGATTAATAATACCTCAGCCAGATCAATCAAGGTTAACATGAAGTCATATCGACAGTACGTACCTTTGATATGATGTGTTGAAAATGGTGGTTTATTTTTGTGGTCTTCCTTCTAAAACCTCCATAACTCCAGTCTAATTATGAGAAAAACATCACCAAAAGATCCAGTTGAGGAATATAGTAGGAAATATCTGATCTGTGCTCCTCAAAACTGTCAAGGTCATCAAAAATAAGGAATGTATAAGAAACTGTCACCACCAAGAGGAGCCTAAGGAGACACTACAACTAAATATAGTGTAGTATCTTGGATGGGATCTTGGAACAGAAAAAGGATATTAAGTAAAAACTAAGGAAATATGAATATATGGGCTTTAGCTAATAATAATGTATCAATATTGGTTCTTTAATTGTAAAAAATGTGCCACACTAATGTAAGATGTTAACTAAGATAAAAATGGATGTGGAGTATATGGGAACTCTGTACCATCTTGGTAGTTTTTCTATAAATCTAAAACTGTTCTAAAATTAAAAGTTTATTAGAAAAAATTGTGAATATTTTTGTATGTGATGCTATATTCTTCTGTTGCATCATTTTAAGTGCCCACTTTATCTTCTATTATATATGGATCTTTTTTTTTATCCTTTTTTTTTTATTTTGTCAATATACAATGTGGTTGATTATTATGACCCATCACCAAAACCTCCTATATATGGATCTTGTAGCTTCTTTAACCTACCCCATATTGTTGGGCACTGAAGTTGGTTCTAGCTCTTTGTATCTTTGACCATACCTGTGATTAGAGGAAGGGCTGTCTTTGACATGGAGCCTTATTTAATTTTACTTTATATTATTTGTGATTTCTTCTCTTATCTTACTCTCTGTTTCCCCTTGGGTTATGATTTTACATACTTTCTATAGGCTGATGACTGTCCCTCTTCCTTATTTATGTTAATGCTGTCATACTTTACCCAGATATTCAGCCAGGAATATGAGAGTTATGTTTGGCTCTCTCCCTCAACATCTTGTCTGTCATCCCCTTCCCATAAGATTTTTCACATGTTCTGTTTATTCTAACCTGAACATATATCATAAATCCACAGATTTTCCCATGTCTACTGCCACCAGCCTAGTCTGAGCTATCATCAACTTATGCCTGGACTCTTCTAGTATCCATAGCAGTCCTCTTTCTCTCTTGCCTCTTTTCAGTTCATCCTGTGAGTATAATTGCAGATGCAGTGGGAAGCCCTATGAGTTTTAAATAGAAGGATGACATGGTATGACTTGTGATTTTAAAATGTTCATTCTAAAAGATGTGCAAAGAATGGTTCCTTACCATGACTTGTAAAGACTGGCATGATCTGGCCTCTGTCTGTCAACCTTTCTAATTTTATTTCATGTCTTTTTCTTAGTATGCTTCAGTTATGTTGGTCTGCTTTCAGTTTTTTTCCCTGTATACCAATCTCTTCCCTGCCTTAGAGCTTTCATATGTACTATTCTTGTTTTAAAAGTTCTCTGACATCTCCTTTCCCCATGGGAGCTTCCTATAATTTTTTTTTGTTATTTTCTCCACTATTCTTAAGTCCAAAGAGGGCAGGACTATGACTATATCTTTTTCATTTACTTATGTATAGCCAGTACCTACATAATGCCTTACATATAGCAGCACTCAATATTTATTGAATACATAAACAAGTAGGAGTTACTGTTTTGGTTCATTTTTTAAAAAAATTAGGGTTCAGGCTCTGTGTTAACTGCTATGAGAATACACAAAGGGTTTATAATACATAATTTTTACCTTGAAATAGCTCCTAACTTAAAAGGAGTGTAGTGGGTTGACTTATGTCCCCCCAAAACTCATTGAAGCTTGAATTGTGTCCCCCAAGTTTCATGTATTGGAAACTTAGTCCACACTGTGACTGTTAAGAGGTTGGGAAATCCTATTATGGTGATTGAAAGGTGGGGCCTTGAAGAGGTGATTGGGTTGTAGGACCATGTAGTAGTGAATGGATTAAAAACGGTGGTCAGGGGCTTGGTTCTGAGGGCTTTAAAAGGAGAGGAGAGTCTGTCTTTCTCTCTACTCTCTCCGCTCTGCTGTTTTCACAATGTGATACCCTGCCATCGCTGTCCTCACCACCAAGACCTTCCCCAGCTGTGTTCCCTGAACTTTGGACATCCTAGCCTCAGAAAGTTTAAGCAATAAATAAATTTTGTTTTCTTTATAAATCACCCAGCTTTAAGTATTTTGTTATAAGCAACAGAAATGGACTAATACAAGGAGGGATAGAAGATACTATAATATGTAGCATGGGAGAAGGCAGTATAGTTGGAGTTAAGTTCTCCCACTAGCCAGCTGTGTGACATTAGGTAAATTGTTCCACTTCTCAGTTCCTTTATTTATCCATCTGTAATACTAAGGGGTTTGACTAGACTCTCTTAAGGCTTTGCTTCTTAAATCTGGTGTGTTATTAATGGTATAATGGTTAAATTATTTTTTCCTTCAGTTTCTATCCCTGGAGAATCTTATTCAGTAGTTCTGAGGTGAGGTCCAGAAATTCCCTAGATTACTGAATCATGGCTGGGTTTAGTAAGTACTGGTCTAGGTCTTTCTAGCTTTGACATCTTATAATTCTAATTGTAGGACAAGGCAGTCTGTGAAAGTGCAGTAGGAGTCAGGCAAATGAAGGTGTTGTATTCATTCCGAGGCAGAGAAAACATTTTCTTGCTTAGGTGATGAGGGCAGGGCTTAATGAAAAAGGTGGTGCTGAAGTGGACTTTGAAGAATGGGTGGAGATATGGGCAGGTGCATGATTGCATGATTAGTATTTAGTCCAACTTAGTTGGAGACCTGAATATATGAAAGGGAGGAGGAGGAAAATAATGACTTTTTTTTTTTTTTTGGTCTTTTGTCTTTTTCCGTGTCCGGCAACGGATCGCAACCCTCAGTGTTGACCCCATACTGGACCGGGGACCGGCAACGGGATCGCAACCCTCGGTGTTGCTCCTGTGCCTCGCTCAGCCAGTGAGCGGGAACCGGTCTGTATGTGGGATCCGAACCCTCGGGCGGGAGCGCCGCCGCGCTTCCCAAGCAGCGCACTATCCAGTGCGCCACCGGGCCGACCCATAATGACTTTTTTTGATGCAATGGACCACAGTTCTAGTCTTGTTTAATCCGTTTTACCTGTCATACTTGGTTGTCCTTTTAGAGGTAAGATATTCTGTTATTGCAGCTTAATTCTTATTTGGTGAAAGTAAAACATATGGTGACAGGCACCATGGGTCTGCTTTGGGAAATAATTGGACACATTCTTCCTCAAACCTATTAAGGCTGTGCCCTTTGAGATCCACTTTAACCACCCCATTGGTTTTCTGGTTAGACACAAAGAATATCAGGACCCACTATGTTATCTAAAATAATAGTTTTGCTGTAAGAATGATTATTATTAAACCAAAGTTGGCTTTTTTGTTTAGATGAAACCGTATAAAGGCAACATTCTGAGTAAATTATATAGCATCCACTTGATGAAATAATAAGCCCAAGTTTAGGGGATGAAACTAATGATCTAATGCAATATTTAGAATGGATATACAGTATGTAGTTATTACCCTAAAAGTCACATCCTGCATTCTTTTAATTTGTGGAAAATTTGTCATTAATTGCCCAGGAAACCTCTGATTTTTCATACATAATCACGTCATAGCTATTGACTTTCTCCCCCTTCTCCCGCCTTAAAATACATCCTTGTAAATAGATTACTTTCAGATTTGTAATGTTCACTTTAAACATTGAGTTGCTAAGTTTAGCCCTGTTGCTCTCTCTTTTTAAATAGAATTCTCTTTTTCCCCAACTTTGCCTTTGAGTCGTTACTGACAAATCACACTTGTTTTTTTTAAATGGTAACTCACTTAAAACCTTATTTAACCCTTCTGCCCAGTGAGAGCCTGCTAATTCTCAAATGCCTTTTGTTTTCATTAATTTCCACTGTAGGGAGGAAATGGATATGGTATTCTATTTAGAAACAGTTTGAGAGATGAATTCTGATTCTTTATTCAAACTCACTCTATATGGGGCAGGGTCAGACACACAGAAGTCAAAAATTGAAAAAAAAGAATAAGGTAGTGGGTAAAAAATGAAGCAGCCAGGTTGATATCCATCCTAGAATCCAGCTGTTGCCTGTCCTTGGCTACTGTCTCAGATCAATTTAGGATTTATTTACAGGTTAATCTGTGATCAGCCAGCCAGCCCCTACCTCAGTCCTTGCTGATGTTGGTCTGTTGACCATCAATCATCAAGCCTCTTGTGATTAATATTTTGTGAAGAATTGCATTATTAATTTGAGTTATTGACCTCCAGTAGCATGAGAGTCCCTTAGTTACTTTCACGAGGATTTATTTGAAAGGAAAAAATAAAACAAAAAGAATCACAACACAGCTATATCAAAGAAGGGCCCCTCTTATAGAAAAGACCTTAGACTTGAGAAAATTTCCCCAATTCCAGGAAAAGTCATCAGGGGAAAATGACTACTATTGTATCCCTTGTGTCTTTTTATTTAAGAGGAATAATAGAGTCAGAAATATAGATCTTGGAAGCAAACTTAAGAACATTGACTCTCTTGCAAATTGTGTTGTGCTTGTGTGGCCTGGGGTGGTGTTGCAGACCTGTCTTTGCCTCATCCAGAGCACTTGGGATACTATCTGCTTATATGTTAGGATTTCATATATTACTTGATACAAGAGTTCTGATTTTTTAAAAATGTTTGAAGACCATTGGCTTAGCTCACATCCAAGACTTTGTAGAGAATATATCTGAAGGTCAAAGAAGTTAAATTTTATATCTACAGTCATGAAACTATTTAGAGGTTTATAGAAATTAGAAGCCATCTAGGTTTCAACTGTGCATGCCTGGACTTCCCATCCAGAGCATTTTTACTACAAAATGTTGATTTGATTTTCTATTTCGAAAGACACAGAAGTGATCTGTGAAATGGTGATTAGCAATAGGCAGCCCCAGGCAGCCCTGGAATGCTCCATGGTTCAAATGCCAAAGACCATATGGAGGTCCAGAAGTGGATGACTCAAAGTTTATTAGTTTGCCACCTGGGTAGTACAGCCAAACCAGCTGCCACAAGGCAGTTCCAATTTTGATAGAGCAGTAAATGAACATAAAAGTGAGTACAAATCCCAAGAATAAAGTAAAGGAGAACGGCTGCTGTAGCAAAGAGGATTCATCCAGGCTGAGTCCTATTGACATCCCTTGTAGGATACATGGCTGCCTTGCCAGGTAGAGGACGGTAAAAGGTTGTGGCATCAAGTGCTGAAAAATCACCCCTTGACTTGTTTCAGGAGCCAATCTCAATTTGGGGTTCATTTGAATTGCTGGCTTGGTAGGTTCCCAGTCACATCTGATGGTCTGGAAAGGGAAAGGCAAGCCCATGCTATGTCATGAGTCCCGAAAAATTTTTTTTTCTGGAAATTATGGAAAGTCATTTGGTCACCTCCTTTCTGTAGTTCCGGGCCCTGGCGGCATAAGTATTCATTAGAACATAAGATCCTTGTGGCAGATCGCCAGGAATCAAATCATTATTCTCATGTTATCCTCATATGGAGATGAACTATGGTAGGTTTTTCAGCATCTGTCCATGAAATACTTCAAGAGTCAGAAGTTGACCCTCCAGTTTTAGATGATGCCTTTAATAGATCTGTGAGTTTCAAAAACTGAAATGAGTGTAATAATGAGGGTATGGAGCTAGGACCAACTTGGGAGAGGTGCAGTAATTTTTGTTTAAATGAGGATGATTCACTTAATGAATACAAAAGTCAATCTTGATCCTCTGTCAGAATGCTTTGGGCAGCAAGGAACAGAAATCCTGACTAAATTGACTTAAACAAAATAGAGGTTTATTATTGTTACTTTTTTATGTATTGAGAAGTTTAGAGGAATGTGGCTTCTGATTTCGGTTCACCTGCTCAGGCTTTTTTTGTGTCATCTTGATGGGAAGTAGAAGGATACAGGTGGGGAGGAGAAAGGAATGTACTAGTTGCTGATGTATTATGGCTTTGCTATGGCTTTGATGCTCAAGTCTGGACCAAGGTTTAATCTGTTGGATAAACTTCTCCTTGAAGATGATATTTTCAGGAGCAGAATGTTTATGTATGTTTATGTATATATTTCTCAACTGACCATTACTAGTCTCATGCAGTGATGGAATACTGCTCTTCATTTGTATGATGAGAGTACAGATGCCTGTATATTTTCTAAACTGTTTGGGCAGTGTTTTTCTTCTGCAATGACATGAAGTAAAATCACTTTTGTATTATAACATCTGTTTATGAGTAAAGATAAAATAGCTGCTTTTTTTTCTTCTTTTTCTGGTAGGTGGCGTGTTTGACCCAGGTTGCTGTTAATTATCTAAATGCCCAAATGGAAGCAAAACGTTGGGGCACAGCTCATGGCAGTATCGTTCC
Source organism: Galeopterus variegatus (assembly GCF_000696425.1). Taxonomy (NCBI): domain Eukaryota; kingdom Metazoa; phylum Chordata; class Mammalia; order Dermoptera; family Cynocephalidae; genus Galeopterus; species Galeopterus variegatus. The sequence continues at coordinate 50,402 of NW_007730546.1, forward strand.
TTACCAGGTAAGAATACAACAATCTAGGGTTTGGCTACTATAACCTGCAGTTATGTATGGCATGAGTTTGGGAAATAATTTTTTTAAAGAAAAAAACCCTCCAGAGTATTCTGTAATGTGTCAATGTCTGGTTATGACAAGGTTCTGTTATTCACTTTAAATTCTGTGTCTTGCGTACTTCTTCATCAGAAGAAGATTAGTAACAGGACACTTAAATGGATCAAAGGAACTCGCTGAAAGTTTTGGGCTCACATGATGGTTTGCCTTTTTTTCAACTGGAAGAGGCACTGACTATAGCCGTTTTATAAAACATGATTTGTTAAACATATCTGTTGTAAAACAAATGTTACCTACCCTATCTGACAATAATATTTTCATGTGGTTGGAGGAAAATAAAATCCACTAAAATAAAATGATGTACCTTCATTTTTGGAGCAAAGCAGATTGTTCAGGAGCTGCTGTTCTTTATTGAGTTTCTGAATTTGTCCTGAGAAATTCTTGACCCTGGCTAGTGTAAATGAATATGTGAAGAAACTGAGATCTTTCAAAAATAAAAACAAAAACTCTACCACTTCTTCCAAACTCCTAATCTTTGCTTAGCCCAGTTACATCGTACCTCATTGTATTCATTAATGTATTTGTCATGTCTTCTGTACTTTGTTGTAAGCTTAAGAGTAGAGGTGTCTTTTTCATCATTGAATCTCTTCTCACAAGTGATAGATGTACATACTAGGTCCCACATAAATATCTGTTGGATGAAGGAGTGAATTTTGGTGTAGTCATCCCAACGCTAGTGCTCCTGACAGAAAAAATAAAAATCAGCATTTTTCATTAGACAGCGAATCCATCAATGCTGCAAATCATCCTTTTAGTTTAAAGAAATTATTTCCTTGGGAAAAACTAGTTCCTTTTCCATTTTTTTAAACCGCAATTTTAGGAAAACAGTGACCCAGTGTGAACCTAGGACCCTTCTCTCTCTGTTTCCGTTTGTGGTCCCTTTATACCTGAGGCGTTACAGTGATTTCAGTGTAGAACTGCTGCTCTTCAGCACATTGAGTTAATGTTTTGGTGACGTTGCAGTTGTGGACATGTTTTCTTTAGTGTCTTTCATCTTTTCCCCACCAGTACTCTTTTGGCCACTGTTAGTGACCTTATGCTTCCCTGCTACCAAGACCTTTGTGGCTGACCCTCGACTTCTGGTCAGACCTACCTCCTTTCACAAAAGTCATTGTATTTTTGAACCAGTTAGAGATCATTGGATTCAGCATTCTTACTTTTCAGATAATAAATTTGATACCTAAATTTGGTAGAGGGACTCTAACTCTAGTCTCCTGTCTCCTGTTGAATATTCTTTCAGACTTTGCTGCCTTTGACAGGAAAATGCTGTGATTTCAGTTCCCTTCTTCAGCTCTACCACCACACCCTCTCCATCAGACTTACTCTTGGCTCGGGAGTCTCATCGCTAATTTATACTCATCATTATAATGGAAATCCCTCTCAATGGTATTTTATCAGAGGACGATGTTGGAATCTGTGTGAATTCATCTGAAATAATAAAAGTCCCACCTTCTGTCTTTGATGTATATGGAGAAATCATTTCTGGGTTGGAGGGCTTGAGTGTAATTACAAATCACGACACCTAGTTCACTATGTTCAAGCATAAAGTTTATAGTTTACTTTTTTTCTTATTTTTAAAATTGAATGTCATTTTTAAAAGGTTTATGTAGACCTTAGTTATCCCGTTTGGGCATCTGAACCTAGAGTTCTGGCATCCTCGGTATGCTCTCTGTTATTTCACTGGGAGGCAAATGTTTGGCTTTTATTTTGGAAGATAAGAGATATGGAAGTCTCTCTCTCTCTCTCTGTCTCTCTCTCTCTCTCTCTGTGTGTGTGTGTGTGTGTCTATTCTTCAAAGATAGAGATGTGACTGGTTGAACTGACCCAGTCACATAAAGTGGGTACTGTACTTATTTGATCTTGGTTGATTGGTCTCTCTCTCTCTCTCTCTCTCTCTGTGTGTGTGTGTGTGTGTCTATTCTTCAAAGATAGAGATGTTACTGGTTGAACTGACCCAGTCACATAAAGTGGGTACTGTACTTATTTGATCTTGGTTGATTGCAGCTTTATTATCTGTAAGAAGTAAGAGATCTAGTAGGGGCCCAGAATTAATTTGCTTTCTCTTGGAAGAGAACTGGTTCAGCACTGTGATTAAGGAATAAATGCAAATTTAGCCTGACTGAAACTCACATACCAAGATGGGTCCTAGATATGCTTAGAGACTCTGGTCTGTTTTCAATTTTAAAAATGGATTTGGGGAGTATTTTTATGGGTGAATGCCAGGATAATTATAATTCAGTTTTCTATAATAATTGCAGCTTTGCATCTAATTTGAGTTGTCTGAGTTTCGAGCTTAGTGTCTATCATGGAAGACCCTCATGGTCTCAGGAGTTAGTTACGATGACCACTTCACTCTCCTCAATTCTTGTTGAACCCTATCTGGAAGGTTATAGACTTTGAATGCATGGAACATAAAAGGCTGAAAAGTAGTTGTTCTTTAAATTTGTGTGTTATTTTATGAACCTGCAGTTCTTAACTTCTCAGATTGATTATTTATTTGTGTTCTTTTTCTCCCTATTCTTTTGCTGCCAACTTTTTAAGAATGAGTAAGTTGGACAACTGAGATAATCACTGTTCTACTTATTGAACATATTGGTGGATGCTTTTCCTAGAATTCAGATTTTTAAAAAGAATTTTTGAATTTCAGTGCTTTTTGTTTCCCATTAACATTGGGCCTTAGAATGTCCTTTCCGTTTGCTTGTTGTAACACCTTCAAGGACATTCTTGGGTGGGAGGGGGGCGAGAGAGGGAGGAGGGAGGGAGGTTTCGGTGATGGGTCATAATAATCAACCACATTGTATATTGACAAAAAAAAAAAACAAACAAAAAAAACATTGGGCCTTGCCCCAGAGAAACATCTAGCCTAAAGGATTAATAATTACATAATGTTCATGTTAATATTTTTAATGCATTCATGTTTTCCAGCCCTTTAAACAGTTATAAAGATAGGTGCGTTTTAGAGACGGGAGAAGATTGAGCAGAGAAAGCAGATAGCCGATCCTCTAAAAGATGACTGCTTCACAGCTTCTCCCCCTCAGATCTTCTCCATCTCTACTCACCCTTAGCTAAAGACTTTGCCTCTTATTTCACTAAAAATTGATGCAATGGAAGAGAACTACTTCATCTTTTCCCTGCTGCACCTCACAAACCCCTGCGTGTGCACCCACACTGTATTCCCTCCTGTCACATGGATGCATCGTCTCTTTCCTCATTTTGCTTACATAAGGGCATTACTCCTGCACTTTGTCTCCTCTGTCACCTGCACTGTCCCTTAGTGGATAAGCACATGATCACATATTTTGCCTTAAAAACGTGCCCACCTTCCTTGGACCCCCAGGCCATCCCAGTTCTCTATGCTCTTATATTACAAAAGTCTGCCAAAGAGTTTTGGGTGGTATGTGCTAGAGGGAAGCACTGCACTAACTACTCTACAATGCTATTTGTGCCTCACTGGCAAAGAGCTTTTTTCAGCACCATGAGACCCCAGGAGTTTGGGTGGTTTGGAATAGCTAGGGGAAGTTGACTGTCTGAGCAATAGGAATACTCATCTTAGGCTCTTTCTTGAGCCTTTAAAATGGCCTGATATTTCACACGGTGATTTCTTCTAAACTGTTCTTCTGAAGGAGCTTCCAATTCAAGAGGTCCAAGAAAACAATTACTTAGATGATAAAATAAAATAATGTCTTCCTTGCTTCAGTTTGGGCTTATTCAATGAAGAAGTACAGCAGGAAGCTGTGCTATGTTATTTCTGGTAGGGATATTATACTGTATATTTAATTTGGCACAAGCAGAGACTAAGACAGGCAGTAAATTCCAAGTTTGAAGAGATGCAGCACTTTGCTATCATGCCTTAAAGGATGTCAAAGTGCTGTCAAATCATGGGAGATTAGGTAACAATGGGAAACTTTTTATTTTTTTTATCCCAAGTTAAGGATTTTTTAAAAAGTCAAGATGTAAACGATATAACCTGTCCCTTGTGTGACCTTTTTTTGTTTTAACCATAGTCACAATAAGTCACTCATTAATGTTCAAAGGTACAATTTAAACAAGCATATGATTGTATCACATATTTAATTTAATTGATGCATTGGTAATAACAGTAATAATAGTCATGCTGGCTACCACTGGACACATGCTATGTAACTGGGCTACAGTTTTTCTTTTCTCATTTTATATTGATGAAAGGGAGACTTAGAGGCATTAACCAGCTTCTTTCTATGTCCTAGTCTGGATCAGAACTATGGTTTTAAGATTTCAAAACTTGTTTCCTTTCCCACTATATCCCAAACTAGTAGTTCTTTTCATGTGCCTCATATGTCTTGGATACATGTCTTTTCGTTTCTTTGACAGATAGTAGAATTCTTCTTTTTTCCTCATCTCTTTAACATATGATCTATTTATTACATTCTAGAGGTTACCAAACCTAATAATTGGTCCTGCTATCGAAGTATATTTGAGTTCAGAGGTAGGGGGCAAGTGTAGGTTTCCCTCTACCATAGTCTCAACTCACTGCTTTCAAATGACGTTTTTTTTTGGTGGCTGGCCAGTACAGGGATCGGAGCCCTTGACTTTGGTGTTTCCAACACTGCTCTCTAAGCTAACTGGCCAGCTTAGTTGATAAATCAATTAAAAAATTTCATTAAAAATTTTTTTTTTCCTTTTTGTCTTTTTTCGTGACCGGCATCGGATCACAACCCTCAGTGTTGCGCCCGTACCGGACCGGGACCGGCAATGGGATCGCAACCCTCGGTGTTGCTCCCGCGCCTCGCTCAGCCAGTGAGCGGGAACTGGTCTGTATGTGGGATCCGAACCCTCGGCGGGAGCGCCGCCACGCTTCCCAAGTGGCACACTGTAGCAGTGCGCCACTGGGCCGGCCCAAAATTTTTAATTTTAATAAAAAATTGGGCCCCCTATGGAGGAGGCACTCTTTTAGTTCTGAAAGCTTCCAGATGAGGAAAACTTGGGCCCTTGATTTCAAGGAACTCAGAGGCAATATAGAAGGCACAGTTGGTAGAACTTGAACTTTGGAATCAGACAAACCTGGAGGAATTAAATAAGATAGTGTGTGCTAAATGTTTTCTGCAGTACCTGACTCTAGAAAACATTCAATAAAAGGTGGCTCCTATTTTTATTGCCGTAGTTGAATTAATAATTATAACTTTGTAAATAATAGTTTCTATGAAAGTATGAAATAGTCTCTGTAAAAACTATCCATGGAAGCTAGGGGGCAGAATTCATAAAGACAAGTGAGCTGAATTTCTTCATTAATTTTAATTTCTTTTTTTTTTTTATTAAAGAAGTAAAGTGGGACAAATCGCTCTGGTATTTTTCTGTTTTAAAACACTCTTCTCAGATCTTTTTCAGAAACTGTAGTGTTGAGTCATTGCCCAAATGTAGCATTAGTGAAAGAAGAGAATTTGAGGAGAGTTTGAGAGTTTGAAAGAGGAGAGTTTGAGGAGAATTATGTATAGCAATACCATTCAGTTGTTAAAGGAAATAGGGATTCTAGTTTACTGGATTGTCTACTTAGTTGAGACTTAGTATAAATTCATACTTAAGAAGAAACATGACAAAAATGATTTTCAGAAGTAATCTCCAACAAGCCCACACAAGATGGGAACTTATCTATATAAAAGACGTATACCAACCGACTTCAAATTAGCATAGCCACTATGGAAAACAGTATGGAGGTTTCTCAAACAACTGTAGATAGAAATACCATATGACCCAGCAATCCCACTTCTGGGCTTATACCCAAAGGAATGGAAATCATCATGTTGAAGGGATACCTGCACTCCTGTGTTCAGTGCAGATCTATTTATGATAGCCAAGATATGGAACCAACCTAAATGTCCATCGATGGATGACTGGATAAGGAAAATGTGGTATATATACACAGTGGAATACTACTCAGCCATAAAAATGAATGAAACTCTGCCATTCAAAGCAACATGGATGAACCCGGAGAAGAGTATGTTAAGGGAAATAAGCCAGGCACAGAAAGAGAAATTCTGCGTGTCTTCATAAGTGGGAGCTAAGAAAGAAAGAAAGAAAGAGAAAGAGAGAGAGAGAGAGGGAGAGACAGAGAAGAACCACAATAAAACATTGAAAGAAAGAACCACAATAAAATGTTTAAAGAAAGAAAGAAAAAGAAAAAAAAGACCACAATAAAATGTTGAACGTTCAGAAGGAGAGAACAGACCTATAGTTACTAGAAGTGGGAAAGGAAGAAGAGGAAGGGACTAAGGGAGTAATTGGGTAAGAGAAGAATTATTATGATTTGTAATGATGAATATGCTAATAATATTGATTTGGTCATTATGTGCTGTACACAAATACTGATAGTCAAGTCTACTCCATAAATATGTATAATCAATTATGTTTTAGTTCAGAAAATAAATTTTAAAAACCCTATGAATTTGAGCAAAAGGCTTCTGTGTTAAACAAATTAATAAACCAAATCATTGAAAATTAAAAAAAGATACATACCACCCTTTGGAGAGCAAAAAATTGTGGAGATTTCTCCCTCAGCATTAAAAAGTGAGAAAAGTACAGAATATTTTATACAACTGTTCTTATAACTTTAAAATTGCAATGAACATTGATAATGTTTATCAAAAAAAATCTTGGAGTTTCATTGGGAACAAAAGAGCAGGTGATAGCAAATATATTCAATTACATTTCAGAGTTTTCTGCAGACTTTTGGATTAATTAGCACTGACAAGTTAGAATATTCAAGTCTTTTTTTTTGTAAATTAAGATGTGAATTGTCTGAATTTCCCCCATCCCCTATTGTTCTAAAGGTTTTGGCCAGGTAGCTTTTGAATATTTGCATTAAAGCTTGTGTATGCCTTGATCCCTACGAATTTGGGATTCTCGTTAAAATAAAACAAAAACTTTTGTTTGAAGATTCTGGTTACTTTAAAACCAGTTGACCATGAATTTGCCACAATCTTAAAAATATAGGTCATTCAGCAGTCCAAGAGACAGGTAAAATTAGGGCAGATGTGCCAGCTACTGGCCTAATAGCTGCCACCCTCTGGGTTTCTCCTTAGGAAAGGTTTTGGCTTTCTTTGATTTGAAACAAAATTCCTAAATTTAAGATAAATTAGATAATGTGATGTTCAAGGAGGAATATGCTGTGCAAAGAATAAATATATTTATAACTGTTTAAAAGCTATTGTGATTTTTAAAAATCAGAATTGCCTACAATCGATAAATATAGTCTTTTAAATGCATTTCAGTAAGGGGTAAAATAGAAGGAGGCAAAGGAGATACAATGTATCTTAAGTAATAAATCTGGAATTCGTTTAGGATCTAATCTGTTTCTTTTGCTTTCTCAATATATAGGCAGAATTGATAGGATTGTGTATTTTCTATGTCTATCAAATTTGGCTAAAATTATCCAAAAGAATCAAAGGCTATTTTGAATATTCAGTTAAATAAGAATGTTAATAGTCATTACTTCTTTTTTTTTTTTTTTTCCTTTTTGTCTTTTTTTACTGACCGGTAATGGGATCGCAACCCTCGGTGTTGTGCCCGTACCGGGGACCAGCAACGGGATCACAACCCTCGGTGTTGCGCCCGCACCGCGCTCAGCCAGTGAGTGGGAACCGGTCTCCACATGGGATCTGAACCCTCGGCGGGAGCGCTGCCACGCTCCCAAGTGGCGCACTCTCCAGTGCGCCACCGGGCCAGCCCAACAGTCATTACTTCTAGTAGTATTACATTAATAATTATAATCATCAGTCATTTATGAATGATTATTATGTGCCAGTTACTAAATACTTTACATATATTAGTTCAGTCCTCACAACAACCCTTGAAATAGATATTGCTATTATTCCCATTTTCAGATGAGGAAACTGAGGCATAGAGTTTAGGTAACTTGTGCAAGGTCACAAGTAAGTGGTATAACTGGTATTCTAAAACAAAAACAAAAACTGGTTTTCCTAGCTGAGGCAGGGGAACTTGAGCCCACTATACTATATAGGCAGATGATACATTGCTGCATGTTTAGTTTTGTTTTCTGTCTTCATCCCACTTTTGAGGAAGGATTATGTGACATTTTCCTCTACATAATTTCCCCTTTAGGACTGCCAAGAGCAATGGAAGAGGTATAAACAATTCTGTTGTTTACTCATCACAGGGATTTTTAGTTATGACTTAAAAGCAAATTTCCTTCAGGAAATCAGGTTGTACATCTTCTGAATAAATCCTTTGATTGCATATGCTAAAATTGTATTAGAATCATAATTGTCAAGTTATAGTGGAACAGCTCTATCTAGCTCCATCTATTTAATGAGAACAATACTGTCCTTGAGCAGTATAGGAGTTTGGGATGGTTTTTATCTATTTTGAGACTCATAGTTTCTGTTTTTCAAATTGTATTTCTGTGAAGTTGGTAGGCTGGGGCAGTTGGGGTGGGAAGAAGTGTTGGGAGCATGAGCAAGAATATTCAGGGGTAAGGGAGGGGGACAATTTGGGGCAGATCTCCAAGCATTGCAACCCCATTTTAACCACAACAGTTTCACCTTTGCTGTTGTTTGTTTGTTCAATATAGGGGGTCCACTGCTTAAACATGATTATTTGTCCTGGATCAATTGACTTGTCCTGAAGGAGTCTACTGGACTAAAAAGTGGGTTTTGTGCATGTTCGTGTGCATATGTTTTGAAGAAGAGACTGATTTCCCTCAATATTGGAAATCAGTGTTGTGGCTCCTAGAACTGTGGACCTAGAACCAAAGAAGGGGTTCTATTCTCGGTGAGATGGAGGTCTTGATGGGAGGAGTTTGTGTGAGGCCTGGCAGAGGAGCTCACACATTATTTTATACCTAATCTCCACAGAGGAGCTCACATGTTGTTTTATACCTAAGAGCCTAGCCTGGTGTTTCTGTTTGGAGGTTGAGGATATTTGGCTCAAATAAATCACACAGGACTTGATTCTGGAAATGGTTGGATTTGGATATAGTTACACATCCTGTTCTGTTCTTAGGGGTGTCCAGGGCAAATCTTGCTGAAATTCCGAGTAAGTGTGCTTAGCACTAATATAACACCCTGATGGATTCCTCTTCAGGTGTCGATTACCTGGGAGAAAAAGAATTGAGTTCTGATATGGTACAAATTGCTATCATAATATAAATCAATATTGGGCAAATAAAGTAATAACAATGAAAGAAAACCCATAAGATGGTTTTTTTTTTTTTTTTTTTTTTTAAAGATGACCGGTAAGGGTATCTTAACCCTTGACTTGGTGTTGTCAGCACCACACTCTCCCGAGTGAGCCACAGGCTGGCCCCGAAAACCCATAAGATGTTAAGTGATGAAGTGAATCTGTATTGGAGACTTGAATAAATTGTGTCCACATATGAATATGGCTATGAAGTATGCTTTTTTCCTTCTTAGATGTGCGTCTGTCATTTAGCAAAAGGAGTACTGCTTCCAGGACTCTGCTCAGAGAAGACGGCAAGTGTGCATGCTGAATGGGACTAGTGAAATAGGAACATATGTGTGTTTGCTTTTTTACAAAAATTACCTTACTAATTCATTTGAACTATTTTTAACCTGAAAATTATTCTCAAGTGTCCCCTGACTCCTCTTCTGAGGGTAAAAACAGGTGTGAAATGCTCTAGGTCCTGGCCAGTCCGAGTGGTCCATATAACAGCAGCATCAACATCACCTGATGGTTTGTTGGAAATAATAGATTCTATTTTATTCTACTGAACCAGAATGCACATTTGAACAAGATCTTCAGCTGATTTGTTTTCGTGTTAGACTTGAGGAGTCCTGCTCTAATGCACATTTGAAACCCTTTCTGTCATTCTATGGAGTGTCCACTAGATGTCACTCTTGTAACCCGGTAATGGGACAGTAGTTTTCAATGCGGACTTGCAAGAATCCCTGAACATGATCTCCCCATCCCTTAGAACTACTGATGTACACGTTGACTGTTTAATGTAAAACTACCTTTCACTGTGATTCAAAGTCCTGCAGAGAGATTCCTGGAAACGATTTTCATTTTGTTGAATTAGCACTCTTGCCTTCTGACTTGCCCTTCTTTAAGCCCCTTGTAGCATGGGTTAGTCTGTCATTACGTAACCTTAATACAGAATATGCTGCAGATGCTGTGACTGGCTCACTGAGAGAACAGCATCCTGCGCTGTTGAGCACAGCAACAAAGAATAAATGTACCGGTTTGATCTCTGTAGATGTTACTGAGAGCTGAAAGGAAGCAAGGCTGTATCCTGAAATTAGCATCCACCTCTACAACGACATGATTGCTGGAGGAAGTGCTGACCTTTCTGAGTTTTTGTGGATGTCTCAGGGGTGTTTTCATAAGAATATTGGGTCTGCTCAGAAAGAAATGTCCCAAGGGTAAACTTGTAGGGAGTTAGTTTCAGCCATGAAGATGAATATGAGTACATTTACAGGTACAGTAAGTAATATCTCAAGGGAGATGATATACTTTCAGAGATGTATGAGGCCCCTAGGAACGGTCTTATCAACAACTGGTTAGGTCTGTATATTAGGAAAGAAGGGTGAAAATGTTAAGGACTATGCTTTAGAAGATCCAAGTTTTTGCTGTATGCCCAGCTTGAGAAAAGTTAGTTCTTGAAATAAATCAACCTTTTGCAAATCTCTCCTCCCTCTGAGTCTGATGTGGTTTTTCATCTATTTTAGTTAACAAGGGTAGCAAACAAGTCATAAAGTAGCAGGTGTGTGTGTGCTTGCATGTGTTTTGTGAGTGTGTATATTTCCTCTTCTGGATGTGGAGAGAGGCATTTAATTTAAAATACCACTAAATGAATGAAAAATGTTTAGTTTGAGTGATTTCAGCCAAGAAAATATTCTTATTGATGTGAAAATATGGCTTTAGGTTAATTATCATTATCTTTTGTTCAAAATAATTAAGGTAACCATGTAACCATACTATTTACTTCTAAACATTGAGTCCTTTTTCTAATATCATTTATTATGATGTGATTTCTGATGACCAGGAGCAGACCAGGAGCAGAATTGATATTAAAGCACTTTAATGCAAATCAATTTTATTTTTTAAATCAGTACCTAAATTATGGTAAACAAGCCTAAAATGCTCATTTCTGTTCCTACTCATGTCTAAACTTTTATTTCTGCAGTGATAGGAGTTTTACAGGACCATCTCCTTTACTGTTGTATTTCCTTCCCTCCTTTCTTTTTAACTGTTGCTGCTGAGACTCCAGAAGTTGTCAAAGACAGCAATGTTTTTAAATGTATTGTTTAATAGGCTTTGGCATCAGACCTTGGGCACATTGCTTCATTTCACTGAGCCTTAGATTCTTCATTTATAAAATATGGATAATACTACCTGCCTTGGTTGTGGTGACAATTCAGAAAGACAGTGCATGTGACAAAGTATGTGGCATAGAGGCTGGCACGTAGTGAATGTTTAGGGTATGGTAGCTGTTGCTGCCATTACTCTACCTATCCTGGAGACATCAGCTATGCTGCTGTAATCCCCATCTCTCAGCTCTTATAACCCAGTTCACCAGCTGTGGCTGGAGCCCTCTTTCTATCGTTTGTCTCTACTAGAGGGTACTCCAAATCATGGAGGAGTCTTCCTTTCCTTTGCCTGGCAGATGTGTGCAGGATGAGCAGGTGGGTCAATGGGAGAAAATTGGTAGGGCAGTAGAGTGAGAGGGAGCCTGTTGATCCTAGAACAGAAGCAGGGAGAGAAGTTCTCCTTACAGCCCACATTGAAATTCTCAATGAAAATTTCCTTCAGTGTGGTAAATAGTGATCAACCTCAATACAATTATTAGCACTGCTAGTATTGTTAGTATAGCCATATCACAAGCTGGCTCATGATCTTAATCACCAATTTAAACGTTATTTCTAAAGAGAAACTCTGAGATGCAAACTGCCAAATCCAATTGAATTTTTGCCAAATAAGTTCCAGATTCCCTGCCCTTTATTATCTTTACTGCTTTGGAATGACCTTTTTTGGTTCAAAAATGACCTCTAGGCTTTGAATAGCTGTGACTCACACACCGTGGGGGTCATTGGAACATTACCTCGTTAGCAGCAGGCTTGGAAAGCTACTGCAAAGAAGCCTGAAGAGATCTTTTTATCCTGAAAACACCCCAGTAAAAGTTTTTGCACTTCCCATCATAAGCAGTCCTATGGTTTCATTTGATAAGATCCTGTTGATGAGGTATGATGGAGACTCTGATATAGCATCAACTGTGTTAATGTGCTGTCTCAAATAGAAGAGCATGTAAAGTGTTGAAAAAATATGAGCATTATGTATCTTCAAAATAAGATAATTTTTGCTAAACTTTTGAAATTTGCATTGGATTTTTTTGTTTTTGGCATAGTTAATTTTAATATATATTTTTGATCATTGCTTAAAGTGCATCTCAAAAAAACCTTTAAAGGGGTGTGGATTGTTGTTTTTTCCCTAACATGTCCTTTTGTTTCCATTGTAGGAGTCAAATCAGTGAAGTTCAGTTCTAGTTCAAAGAAACTGGGGGATAGGGAACAAAACTTATAATGGTGTTACTGTGTAGATTGCAAAAGAATCTGAGGTTTGTTCAGCAAATATAATGGTGCATTGAGGTGTTGTGTTAATGTGGAGGGCCAGAAAATGAGCTTTGTGTGTAGTGAATCTGTTAAGTGGCAGTTTAGGGTTTAACCTAAAAATTGGAAGAAAGTTGATTAATGCAGAGGAAGCATGGGACCCAATTTGATACAGACCTTGCTAGGCTTATGGTGGTGGGCTGGAGGGAAGAGTGAAAGGAGAAGGGGACTCAGTGGTATGTTGAATGAAGACGTTGTGTTGGGATAGCCAGATAATCAACTCATGTAGATAGAAAATTGGCAGTTTTGTGGAAAAGTGAAGCTCCAGGTTTTATATGTTTATGTTTATTGGCTATATAAACTCCACAGCATTAGAAAAAAGAAAAGAATGGATAGAGTGATTTCTTTTTCAGCATATTAATTATTTTTTTTACCTTCCATGATGTTGTGGAGCAGTTGGAGGGAAGGGGGTGAGGGGTAAGGAGCAGAAAGTAGGATGGGGGAAGGAGGGGGGAAAGGTATGGTTGAGGCCTGTGGCAGCCCCCTCATTCCTGCAGGGTAGACTAGGGGGCTTCCAGTGGCGGCCTGGTCATTGCTGGGCTGGGTACAGATGTCAGGGGGGTGTGGCTGAAGCCCTCGCCCCCCACCACCCCAGCTCAGGGGCCTGGGGCACTTCTTGTGGTGGCTTGGTAGTCTTCACTGGGCTGGTTGTGGGTGTCGGGGGCATGGCTGAGCACTGCAGACCCCCACCCTAGGGACTGGTTGTGAGTGTTGGGCACATGGCTGAGGCCCCCAACCCTCCCCCCTCCCTGGCTTGGTAGCCCAGGGGGCTTCCAGTCGACTCTTCTAAGCTTTATAGGTGTTCTTTGGTGATGTGAGACCTTTACTAGTTAATATCAAACTTTTTCTCTGGTCTGTGAGTATTTTGTTTTTTCTTTTAGTTCTGTGTTGGATTATTTGCTGTTCCCACCACTTAAACTCTGCACTGGAACTAATTTGTTCTCCTTTGCTTAATTCTGAAGTGGGGGAACTTCCTGTGGGGATCAGTACTGGAGCTCTGTGGTTGAGCTAAATGCTGCTTTGCTGCTGATTCCTTGGGGAAGGCTTTTTGTGCAGCTCATGTTTTAATGGTTGACCTTATAGGTACTTCTGGGTCTCGGGAGATCCAGTACACCTGGGTTGTATAGAAAGTCTGGTCTGGGCCTGAGTCTTTTCAGCAAGCTGCACCCCATGCAATTCTATATTCCTGACCAGTCTCCACTGAGTGGTCCTATGCTGATTGGGGGGCAGATCAGCTCTCCATGCTGTACCCTGATGTTCCCCCAGTGGGCCCATCTCCCCTACCACCTATACTCCAAACACTTCCCATGGGACAGGCTGTGCACTGGTCCCTTGCAATGACTCACTGGCCTGAGTGGCTCCTTTTTTTCCAGTTGTTGTGGGTCTACGGGAACCCTGTTAATGGTCTAGCTGGCCTGAGGGCCACCAAGACCCTCTTTTCCCCTGCAGCCTCCAACCAACTTCACCTGAAGGGCATATCTGCAGCTTCTGCCAGCACCTGCTCAGTGCACTCACCAGCTCCAGCCTTGAAGTGGCTGGGGCTCAAAACAGTTGGAGCAGTTCTTTCTGTCTCTCATCATGGCTTCTCCCACCTTCATGCACTCCATAGATCTCTCCTCCTCTTCGCCTGAGCTCTAGCAGCCCCAGCGTGGCTGTCATTGCTTTTTAATAGTTGTAAATTGGTTGATTTGTGGGAGAGAGTGATGCTGGGGACCGTCTATTCTGTCATCTTGTATGGAAGCCTGGATAGAATGATTGGTAGCAAGTAAGGATTCTAATTCCATTCTTCTTTCATAGGCTTGGTAGAAGAAGAAAACTGGTAGACGAATGAAAACTGATACTGCTGGGTTAGGAAATCTATAGGAATATCAGGGATGGATAAAATTCTAGGATTTTTTATATGCAGAATAAACAGAATAGGTACATTAAAAACCGTAAACAAAAATGTATAAAATAATGCTGGGCAAATAAATTCTCTGTAGATGAGAAATTCATGCTAAGTGATAATATGTTTAGTAACACTATAGACCAGTGGCTCTTAAATTTTTTCTGAGGGGGGCCTATAAATCCTTTGAGAAACTGATGAAAGCTGTGGAGTCCTTTCTTAGAAAAGTAGACATACATGCATGATTTTGTCTACGATTTCTCGAGCTTCTCAGAGTTTCTGGAACCCATCCATGGACTTTAGGTTCAGATTCCCCACCAAAGACCAACGAATAGGGTAAGGATAATGAAATTATATTGAGAACACTGGAAAATTAGACCTAAGACTAGTGTGAGGGAAATCACACCCTGAGGCTGAAAGAAGATCTCATACAAATGTCTGCTTCGTAGGGTAAGAAGTTTTAGAATTAAGGAAGGAATGGAATTTTACTGGACTTGGGCCTAAGACTAGACAGGGATTGGTACAGGAAATAATCTGTAACTATTGTAATAATGCTCACAACTCAATTACATTCAACTTTCTGAAGGGGAATGAAAGCCAAAAAAAAAAAAAAAAATCCCATCACATTATTCCTCAGTTTTAGAGAATGGAACTATGATCAAATCAACGTGTGCATTAAGTTAAAATTGAAAGTAATATTTTAAAAAGTCTGTAACTTGTAGGAAATCTGGAAATGGTTTAAACACATTAATGGAAGGGCAGGAAAATATGTCACATATCAAAGATTAGGAGCTCATATAAAAACTTTTGCATCCATTTCATAAAGTAAAAGAAGCAAAGATGGATGGAAAAGTAGGGAAGACCTCAAAGTGTGACAGGTCAGGTGTAAATAAGAAGCCAGTCAGGCTATAAAGGAATTCAGGAAACATTACAAAAAGAACTGCAATCCAGAAATAAAAGCTTTTTTATACATGAAAGTCAGAAGGTCAACTGGAGAATCAATGGGATTGCTTGATGATCAGGGTGCTCACGGGGAAGAAAGGAGATCTGGAGACTCAATGAATTCTTTGCTTTGGTCTTTGTTGAAATGTAAAAATTTCCACTGTCATCATGCCTTTTGAAGCAAAGAAGTGAGATGTGTAGTATTAGATCAAATAGTGCTAAGGGAACAGGATGTCTGCCTGATTGGCATGCTGGATATAAGTAAATTGCTGAAACTTTACAGCATTCATTGTAAGGGTCTGAAGAAACTCAAGGGAATAAATGGACCTAAATGTGAAATAAGTTATTGTACTCACTCTTCACTGTTAGTGAATTCCACTCTTGCTTCCATTCTAATGAAATCTTCTCAGGAAACTACCATCTAGTGACTGGTGAATCTCGTTCATATTGGTGGACTCCAGAAGTTGTAGTATCATTGACCACTTCATATAATGAATGGAGAAAAACATCCTGTTTTCCACAATATGCCTGAGCTGTTTGAAGGGGTAAACAAACATCAGGAAAAAAACAGCAAACACAATTTGTTTAGACTTCAAGGAGTCAGTTAAAAATTTTCACAACAAGGCTATTCCAAATTGTATTATCATGATTTTAGGAAGAATATTTGTCCCATATAGGTATTAATAGAGGAAACACGAAGTAGAATGTGTGAGCCTGATGTTGGTAGAGTTGTACAAACAGTGAGGTCCCTATAGAGATTTCTGCTGGACCTCTTTATTAAACATGTGTGTAGATAAGCTGGAAGAGCAAGTACATAAAGAAATTTGTAAGGGTGCAGGACTGAGCTCTTTTGGCTAGTGAAATTATAAATCAATGGAAATAGCTTTGGAAAGGCCATATAAGAGGACTCTAAAGTGGCAGGGAGGCTCCAGCACTGTGGGAAGTGCCGTCCATTTAGGGAAAAAGAAACCAGACTACACTTGTAAAATTGTGGGTTCTGAATTAGTTAGAAACCAGGAAAAGAATTTGAGTCATTATAGATGCATTCTTCTGAGAAGGCCAGCAGAATGTTGGAAGCTTCTGAAAACAGCAGTACTCTTAAAACAAAACCATCGTGCCTGTGCATTCTTTTGGTTTTGATGGTCATATCTCCAAAAGGAGAATGGGGTGTGAGAAGGACCTAGTTTCCAATTTTGACTCAGTTCTCAAAGGGTTGTTATAAGGACCAAATTAAATACATGTGAAAGTGCCTGGCAAAATGGTGCAGAATCTCAAGAGGGACATTATGAAGTTAGACCTCCTGGTTGGAAGAAATCACTGTCTCTCACCTGAGAAAGTCTATACCAGATGCTCATCCACCTTCTCTCCAACACAGCTGCAGGGAGCTCACTCCTAACGACGGAGATGATTTAATTTTTGAACAGCTCCAGTTCTCACTAAAGACTTTATACTTAGTTGAAAGCTGCCTTTCTGTACTTTATAGAACAGAATGACAGAGAGGAAAGGGGACTTCAGATGAGACCTGTTTTGTGGATGAGGATAAAGAATATATAGGGGAAATCAAATCTCAGGAAAGCAAATGAAAGACAAATTAGCAATTTGTGTTATCAATCATAAAGTTCCCTACACACAAACCTACACACCCATATTTAGTTCGTAGTTACTAGGTGATGATTAACTCAGAGTAGTGGGCTTTGTGGAAAGTGTGTAGACTACTTGGTATTCCATTTTTGAGTCTTTTAAAAAATATCTGTTGTCCATAATGGCACTTTCCAATCCTGGTATATTAGAAGTTAATAGATGGTCCTAATATCTTAACGGTTTTACTCCCTCAGCCTTGAAGAAATCTGGTTTGGAATATATTGCTGTTTTTAGATGCATGGCATATAGGAAGTTTTCTGTGTGAGGTAATGACTGTTGATAAACATCTTTGCATTTTTTTTTGATACATCTGAAGACTAAGTTACGGAGTGAGTTCCATCTCCATCAGTCACACATCTCTATCAATCCTCTATCCTTAGGTTTATCTCAAAAGTTTTTCCTAATTCATCTGTTCATTCCTAAGATTATTATTGTTATAGTTATTAGAAATTACCATTAGCTTTTAAACTCACAGCTATTATAATTACTTGCATAATGTAAATTAATTTGCATGCTAATAATTTATGATATTCATCCATAATAATTACCAGCATGCCACCTCATAGAATGTGCTAGCTGGGGTTATAGAGCAAATTAGAAAGACTTGGTACTTGCATCCAAGTCTTCTCAAAGCTGAGGAGTCAGAAATCCTTTTGAAACTATGTCTAGTGTTTCAGTCATGGATTCTTTTAGGGAAAAAAAAAAGGAAAAGGAACCATAGATACTTAAATAGATGATGGTATTTCAACAAAGCTCTATCAAGAATAGAATCTCTTGGGCTGATCTCTGAACTTGAAAATATATTTTTTTCCTTCCCATCTCCCTGCCCCCCTTCTTTCCCTATAAACATTTCTATTAGTTGAAAGTCTTATCTCGTTTTCCTCCCTGCCTTCCATGCAAACCTTAGGCCTGTTCGCAAGAGGCTGGGTAGTGGGTACTCAACATGCTCATATTATCCCCTAGCCAGCTGTGTTGGCTCCAGCCAGTGATATGCATTCTGGGTTCATTGATGGCATCTTATTCTTTGTCCTACTTCCTAAAACTTGGAAA
Source organism: Galeopterus variegatus (assembly GCF_000696425.1). Lineage (NCBI taxonomy): Eukaryota > Metazoa > Chordata > Mammalia > Dermoptera > Cynocephalidae > Galeopterus > Galeopterus variegatus. Next base: position 68,654 of record NW_007730546.1, read on the forward strand.
ATTATAAATTTAGATTGTGAGCTAGGAAACACATGAGTTCAAGGAATGTTGTCTCATTGATATTTCTGTTTATTTTATTTATTAGTATGTTTATTTTATCTTGATATTTATGAGGTCCTTAATACCTGGATCCACCTTGACTTTTCATTGTGTAGCATTTATTATCAGCTTTTAGTACTGATCCTATCCTCAGGCTGATTTATTTTCTATACTGCAACTGGAAGTCCTTTAGAGCAGGGGTTGGCAAAATATGGTGCATGGACCTGTGCTGATTTTATGTGACCCATGAGCTAAGAATAGTTTTCACATCTTTAAATGGTTGAAAAAATCAAATGAAGAATAATATTTTGTAATGCATGAAAATTACATGATGTTCAAATTTCAGTGTCCATAAATAAAGTTTTATTTAATCACAACCACACTTATTTGATAATGTGATGTCTGGCTGCTTTTGTGCTTCAACAGCAGAGTTGACTAGTTGCAACAGAGACTGTATGGTCTTCAAAGCTGAAAATACTTACCATGAGCCCTTTACAGAAAAAGTTTGCTGACCCTTGTTTTAGAGTGTTTCCAAAGACCTAGTCAGCATCACTCTATATTCCCCCTGGTCTTTTTCCTTTCTCACAGTTCCAGCTTGAATTCTACTTATTTTATTACCTTCAATAATTTCATTTTTGGGCCGGCCCGGTGGCGCACTGCTGCAGTGCGCCACTTGGGAGTGCGGCGGCGCTCCTGCCGAGGGTTCGGATCCCACATACAGACCGGTTCCCGCTCACTGGCTGAACGAGGTGCGGGCGCAACACCAAGGGTTGCAATCCCGTTGCCGGTCCCGGTCCAGTATGGGCGCGACACTGAGGGTTGCGATCCATTGCCGGACACGAAAAAAGGCAAAAAAAAAAAAAAAGAAAGAATTTTATTTTCCTCTTTACCTAACACATACTAGCTAGCATTTGATTATTTAATTGATTGTATAGTTTTCTAATACTTTTATGTACTTTTTTTTTTTTTTTTGGTAAATGTAATCTTTTTGAAGGCAGGAACCATATAATGTGTTTAGCAAAATAGCACTTAGCCAAGGGGCACATAGTATTTGATTCTTACTAGGTACTTGTTGAATTATATTTCTTTAAATGGGGTCCTCCAGAGTTCATATAAGGAGCCACAGTGAGGAAGACAGGATTACAATATATAAATAATTTATGTAATTGCTGCTTTAATTGTGGTTTTTACAAAGAACTGTGGGAGCTCAGATGAGCAAGGAACCAGAGTTAGAGAAAGATTTACATAGGAAATGAAATTTGATCTAAATATTGAAGGCTGAGTAGAATATAGGTGAAGACGGAAGAATGGGGAGAAGAGGACTTGAGTGTTACAGGCCTGGGTGTGTATAAGGCATGGAGGGAAGTATGTGTTCAGGTGACCTCTCTTTCCATTTCCTCCCCCATGGAGGGATAAGCACTATCCTAAATCTGGTGTTATCATTGTCACCAGTACTTTATTCTTATATTACATATGTAAATGTCTTTAAACAATGCATGGTACTATTTTATATGTTTTTTTTTTTTTTTTTTCCTTTTTGTCTTTTTTCGTGTCCGGCAATGGATCGCAACCCTCAGTGTCACGCCCGTACCGGACCGGGACCGGCAACGGGATCGCGAACCTCGGTGTTGCTCCCACGCCTCGCTCAGCCAGTGAGCGGGAACCGGTCTGTATGTGGGATCCGAACCCTGGGCGGGAGCGCCGCCGCGCTTCCCAAGCGGCGCACTGTAGCAGTGCGCCACCGGGCCGGCCCGATTTTTTATATGTTTTTAAAGTTTATATAAATAGTGTCATACTGATACATCATTCTGAAAATTGCCTTCTTTACTTTACATCTCATCTTTTATGAGTTGTATCTATGTTAAAACATATAGTTCTAATACATTCATTGTTTAAATATCCTACATTATTCCATTCCTGCAGTATGGCACCATTTGTTTACCATTCATGTGTTGAAAGATGTTTAGATCGTTTCTCATTTTTTACTTTTACAACGTTGTTATGCATATCCTTGTACATGTTTTTTTTGTTCATATGTCTAAAATGGTCTGAAACCTATACCTAAGAGTAGAATTGCTGGATCATAGGTATATATATATCTTCAACTTTGCCTGATATTGCTAGATAGTGAATTATATAACTAGATTTTCAAATGTTGTACCATCCTTACATTCCCAGGGTAACTCATTGGTATTAATGTATTGTTTTTACACATTTACAGATTTATTTTTCTAGACTTTAATATAGGACTTCACCTCTATTCTCATAAATAAGCTGGCCCAGAACTTTCTTTTCTCTATTTTTTTTTTTTTTTGTGGTTTTTTTGGGTGGCTGGCTGGTATATTTCTTTTCTTATATTGTTCTTGTTTGGTTTGGTTTTTATATTAGATTAGTCTTATAAAGTGAGGATAGGCAATATCCATTCCTTTTCTCTTCTCTAGAAGATTTGAATTATCTGTATATTTAAAGTTTGGTATGGATAACCTTTTAAATCATATAGGCTTAGTGGTTTTTGAATGAATAGGTTTTAAATGTAGATCTATTTTTTTTGCAAAGGTAAATAATTATAAACTCTTTATATTTCTTTTTAAGTAAATTTTGTTGAATTGTATTTTTTTCTAGAAATTTGTCCACTTAATTTATGTGTTCAAATTTATTGTAATAAAGTTGAGTATTCTCCCATAAGTAAAAAAAATCTGTTGTATCCATTGTTATTTTCTTCTTTTCATTCCTAACATAGAGAAAAGCACAATAGGATAATAGATAAGAGCATAGACTGTCTGGCCAGATTATCTGGGTTTGAATAAAGATTTCACAATTTTTGGGTTTTGTGATCTTGAGAAAGTTCTCTGTGCCTTAGGTCCTGAATTGTAAAAATGAAATAAAATAACATCTATCTTATAGGCTGTACTTAGAATTTTAATATGTCTAAATATATGTATACACACAAATAAATACATATATACACACACATACACATAGATACAAACAAATGTTTGTGTATGTTCATACACTTTAATGTATATATATTTTATATGTATATAGATATTTTTATGTATATATATATTTGTATGTATATGTATGTACACACACACATATAGTTGTTATGGACTGAATGTATGTGTCTCCCAAAGTTGATATACTGAAGACTTAAGCCTTAGTGTGATTGCATTTGGATATGGGACTCTAAGTAAGTAATTAAGGTTAAATGAAGCTATAAGGGTGGAGCCCTAATCTGATAGGATTAGTGTTTTTACAAGAAGAGTCACGAGAGGGCTCTTTCTCCCACTTTCTCTATGAACATGCACCAAGGAAAGGCCATGTGAGGACAGTGAGAAGGCAGCTGTCTGCAGGCCTGGAAAAGTGTCCTTACTAGAAACCAAATCAGCTGGAACCTGATTCTTGGACTCCTATCATTCAGAACTGTAAGAAATAAATTTCTGTTTTTTTAAGGCACCCAGTCTATGGTATTTTGTTATAGCAGCCCAAGCACACTAATACAGATTCTGATACTAAATGGGGTAATGTACAAAATACCTAAAAATGTGTAAGTGGCTTTGGAACTGGGTGCTGGAAGAGTTTGAGGTACGTCCTAGAAAAAGCCAAGATTACCATGAAGGGATTGTTGGTAGAAATACAGATGTTAAAGGTAATTCTAGTGAGAAACAAAAGAAGAGATCTGGAGAGAAAGCTTCCATTTTCTTAGAGAATACATGCATAATCATGAACAGAATGTTGGTAGAACTATGGATGTTAAAATCTATTCTGGTGAGGTCTCAGAAGAAAGTAAGGAACAAGTTATTAGTAATTGGAGAAAAGGTAGTCCTTGTTATAAATTAGCAAGAACTTGGCTGAATTGTGTTCTAGTTTTTTTTGTGGAAGATGGAACTTGTGGGCTGTGAAACTGGTTATTTAGCTGAGAAGATTTCTAAGGAAAATGTTTAAGCAGTGGTCTGGGTCCTCCTGACTGCTTATAGTAAAATGAGAGAGGAGAGAAATAAATCAAAGAAAAACTGTTAAGCAGAAAGGTACCAGAAATAGAGATTTGAAAAATTCTCAGTCTGTTTATATTGCAAAAAATGAGAAAGCATGTTCAGAAGACACCAGCATTATTGTGACATTACCAACCTCTAGTTTGCTTGCTATCTTTCAATATCATTTGGTTATAGCTGTTAATTCAGATGTGAATCCATTTACTAGACTTATCAATCAACTTACATTTTGTCTATATCATTGCACTACAGGATATAATGGTAGACACATTGACACTTCTTGAAAATATGTTGTTTGATGATATTTTATTATTCTAGTTACTCATGTTGTTGCTCAAATTCCACAGAATGGTGTATAACTTACTAGAATGGATGTAGGATTATATCTGCCTAGTATACTTTTCTTTGGGAGTACTCATCCCTCCTCATTTCATATGAATCTCATTTGGTACATGTGTTTCAAATTGGAATGATCCTCTTCCTGTCTCTATATGCCAGATGGTCTTGTGAATGAGGGCCAGTAGATTCCAATCTTCTGGGCACATGATTGGTCTGGGCATAGGCATATGACTGCAGCTGATTGAATGGATCTATCCACGACAAGCTAGAATACCTTTGAACCCTTCAAGTCTGTGAGCCAACACATTCTCTCTCTTCTCTCTCTCTCTCTCTTTATTTTCTTTTTTGTTTAGGCTAGTTTGAGGTAGGTATCTTTATTATGGGTCTCTTTCTGTCTTTCATATTTTCTCTGTCTCATCAATTTCGTTCTTGCTCCTTTTCTTCTTCATTTTGGAAGAACTTTTCAGGTTTGAAATATTCCATTTCCTGTAGTGCTGAATTTTTCTTTTTACTTTTAATATATTGAAAGCTTTATTTATAATACATTTGTTTCATAGTATTCTTATCTGCCTCTATTGTAATTTCTTTTGACTTCTCAGGTAGTGCTGTTGTCTCATATCTCATATTTCAGGAAGACCATATTTCCTTGAATTTTATTAAGTCAATAAAGTAGACCCCATTTATAATTTATTTCTTTTTCCTACATAAATGGTTTTGAAATTCTTGTCTTTTCATGCACTTGGAGTTCTGTGTTCTCTTCCTTTTATGTTGTAGAATATTTTTGTAGGTCCTTTTTATCCCCCTTCTCTACGATCCTCACTGAGTGAATTCTCATCTGTGTTGTCTGGTGTTTGCTGGCAAACAAGGTAGGTGGCTTTGCTTCTCTCTTTAGTACTCATCACTATCTGGTTGCTGTTCAGAACGCTTCTCTTAAATCTTAATGAAAAATACTCATTAATGTAAATTTAGATTTAGAAGGCATTACAAAAATGGGCAGTTTCATCGGGAAATTATGTCTCTATTTATTATTTTTTTCTGGTACATTAGATTTAGTTGTGCTCCAGTGACTAAATTTCTGTACCTCTCACTATTATAATCCTTTCCATGTACAAAATGGGTCTCATGTCTGGAATAGTTCAGTCTAGTCCCTGCCATTCTGTTTTCTGCTTGGTGTTTCCGGGCACAAATTCTTAGGCCTCCTCTGAGAGCCCTACTTTCAAATGTTCCTTATCCTCACCTGCAAAATGGAGGCTGTGCTGCCTCCTCCACACCTCCTGTATCATCCTCTCATTCCTCTAACAACATCTCATATTTTTGTCAATGTTTTCTTTAGTTGTGTGAGTTATCAATGGACTTATGGTGATATTTATTTTAGTTCATTGAGAATATATGTAGAAGAAAATCTTCAACATTTCTCTTCCAGTATCCTTTATTCTAGTATTATTATTATTCATTTAAAAATAATTTCATTTATATATATATATGTATATACACACACATACACATTATATATATATGTATGCATGCGTGTGTGTGTATGTATATATATGTATATGTTTCAGTGGAGATCCAGGAAGAATAATAGATAATACTTTTCATGTCAAATTCTTACTTATAAATTACACATTGATCAGAAAACTTTGCCTATTTGATAGGCGAATCATACTTCATTATTATTTTATTTTCATTTGTTAGATTATTAATGATTTTGAATGTCTTTTCTCATTTCTTAAATAAATTACATATCTTTGAATTGTCTATTTATGTTCTTTGTTTATTCTGGAATACATCTTTTTGTGAGTTGCTTGTAGATTGATAACATTATGCCTATCTCATAGTTATTTTGCCTAGTCTTTCCTAGTTTGTCTTTTAATTTTATTTCTGTTTTTGATATATAAAATGTTATGTTTAAGTATTAAATTTAGTAATTTTTCTTTTGTGACTTCTTTTATTGTTTTTATGCTTAGTAAGTATTTTCCATGCTGAAATCTGACAATTGATCTCTTTTGGTTAAATTTTTATGAGTTCATATTAAAATATTCATATGTTTATTTTTAATAAACAAATTATGTTTCTATTTCCTTGAATGGATTATTAGATTTATTTTGGGATTCAAAATAATGTACTAATAATAGCGTGATTGTATTTTTTCCACCTCCCTTCTAAGATTCGCAAAACCTTTATAAGTATTATCTTAATTCACACAACACCCCTGTGGGTTAGGTAATTACTGTGATCAGAGTTACACGTAGTGTTTTTAGAAAATCTCTAGAATAAATAGGGCTTAATTTTGTCAACAAAACGTTTGTCAGCAGCCTTTAATGACTAGCTGACATCACATTTAAAGTTTGGGATAAAAATATAGTTCTATGTAATGGCAGATTTGCCATCTTATCTTTTGTTTTCAGTCTTCATCTTTTAATCTATGGAAAATTTGCTACTCTTGTACATCTTTCTTTAATGACAGAGGTGGATTATGATTGAAGAAATAAAGATTTTAGATCAGTGGTTCTCAACCCCAGCTTCACATTAGAATTAACTACAAAGCTTTTAAAAAAATATTAATGCTCAAGTTTCACTCTCAGAAATTACTGTTTAATTGTTCTGTGGTGGGGCTGGGCATTAAAAGATTAAGAAAAGCTTCTCAAAATATGGTTCCCAGACTTGCTGCATCACCTGGGAACTTGTTGAAGATGTAAATTATTGGGCCACATTCCCTTCTGTGTGCTTTTTTTTCTTTTAAATTTTGTTTTGAGATAATTGAGTATTTACATGTAATTGGGAGAAATAATAAAGATCCACCAGTTTTACATGCACTCGTGTGTGTGTGTGCTTGTGTATATGTAGTTCTATGCACTTTTATTACATGTGTACTATCACTATAGTCAAAATACAGGATACAACAGCAATCTATGTCTCATCAATTTTCCAGATGACTCTGATGTAGCTAAAAGTTTGAGAATCACTTTAAAAATAAAACTAGAACAGGAACAGACACTTTTCCTGTAAGGGTTAGTCTAACTGTTCAAAGTGTGCTCAGAGACCAGCAGCATAGGTCTCACCTAGAAGCTTGATATTAACCAGAATCTCAGGTCCCATCCTGGACCTAATGAATCAGTGTCTGCATTTTAAGAGGGTCCCCAGATATTTGTGTGCAAATACGAGTTGAAGGGTACATGACTAATGGGTAAAAAAACAAAATCAAAAATCTAACAATCAAAAAAACCAAATCAGTGTTTTGAAATTGGGTTAGATATTTATTCTTTTTTTTTTTTTCCTTTTTGTCTTTTTTTGTGTCCGGCAACAGATCGCAACCCTCAGTGTCGCGCCCGTACCGGACCGGGACCGGCAACGGGATCGCAAACCTCGGTGCTGCCCGCGCACCTCGCTCAGCCAGTGAGCGGGAACCGGTCTGTATGTGGGATCCGAACCCCCGGCGGGAGCGCCACCATGCTCCCAAGTGGCGCGCTGTAGCAGTGCGCCACCGGGCCAGCCCTAGATATTTATTCTTATAGTAAATATCTTATAGTGAAGATAATTTCTCTTTTAGCAATTTTAGTTTTTAAACGAAACTAATATTGATTTCCCCGTTTTATATCTTAGTCATTTTAGGGTTACTATGTTGTTATCTTTCTCCGGTGGAGTTGGATGTTTTTAACCATATATGATTTAAAATTTGTGATTTTCTGGGCCGGCCCGGTGGCGCACTGCTACAGTGCACCGCTTGGGAGTGTGGCGGCGCTCCCGCCGAGGGTTCGGATCCCACATACAGACCAGCTGCTCACTGGCTGAGCGAGGTGCGGGCGCAGCACCGAGGGTTGCGATCCCGTTGCCAGTCCCGGTCCGGTACGGGCACAACACTGAGGGTTGCGATCCATTGCCGGTCATGGAAAAAAAGACAAAAAGAAAAAAAAAATTGTGATTTTTCTGTTAATTAGTCTTAATATTCCATTATCTTAAGTACAGAAAATGTGATCATGATAATTAGCTTCATCAACATCAAACCTGATGTGTCTGAACCCTTCTCACCTCTTTTTTTTTTTCACTTTAGTCACTTACTTTTGATAATATTGGAGATATTAAATTTGTCTCAGGCTCCTATTGCAGCTCTTCTGATGACTATCACTATTTTTCTGATTTCATTTTCATGTATTTGTTTTGGGAGTCTGAGAAAGAATTTTAAAGAAAAAGTGCTATAGTTGGGAAAATAAACAAGACTGGGGGGTAGCTAGAAAAGTTTATTTTAGGCCATTTTCCATTTTCCAACTCTCTTTTGCCTCCACCCCCAACAAATAATAAGGATATTTACTTCCCTCTTCCTTCCATTCCTTTCACACTGTACAAGGTGGAAGGGAGTTCCTAGCTTAATCTAGGGAAAAGCATTGTCAAACAGGGTTTCATAGAGATGCGTCCATTCATGCTGAGTGTAGAAGGCTGAAAACGAATTTGTGAGGCAGATTTGTCAGGGGGGAAGCAGAAAACAGCATTCAACCCTGGTAGTTCAAATAGAGGTACTACATACAACGGTGTGGGCAGAAGGCAAAGAAGGGATGGAGAGGAAGGAACAGCAGGAGGCTCTTACTTCCCCATAGGGCCAAAGGGACAAGAATGAAATAGAACTGTTGGAGCCCAGTGAGAGCTGAAACTGTGGAGGAGAGGCACTGTGGAACTGTGGTTGCAGCTGTAGCTGTGGAGAAACCTGACTACTTCCAAAAATACAGTGCTTAAAGGAGAGGGAGCCACAAAGAAATTCTTTGATCTTTGTCTCTTCCCATTGTCCAAACCTGACGAAAAGCCAGCTGACAAGGGAACTGGGTATTGCAGTCTGTAGGGTTAGTGTCAAGAGCACGGAACAGCGCAGAGATGGATAGAGGTTGGGCGGATAAAATAAAATAAACAGGAGATAAGAGAAGGATGGAAATTCTAGGGAGAATGAACATTATGTAGTGATGTACAGAAGTGTCGAAGATTGGCAACTCTGGGGATAAAGAGGAGCATGGGAAGCAGAGAATGTGAAAGGAAAGTAGTAGCAGACAAGGCTATACAGTAATAATAGCTAATACCTTTGGTACCAGGCACTTGGCTAAATACTTTATATAATTTATTCCATTCAATCTGCATATGATTATGAGTTTGGCCCTATCATGGAGCAATTATGATTCTTGTCCATAAATGCATATGCAGTTTTTTTTATATTAACTCAAATTTGGCTTGTAGCCTTTGCCCCATATACGGAAATTATATCTCAGTCATTAGTTTGGCTCCTGTCTTCTACATAGAGTTTCATAAAAATCCAGGAAATTTGCATGGTGACCAGATACACAGATCTCTAATCTCCAGGCCACTAGGTTCTGCTTACCTTCTCTTAGTTACTAATAGTGGTCACTTGAAATCCCTGGATTCTCAAGCCATGGGCAGAATAAGGGTCTTTGTGGAAATGGTGAGCCCCAATGGGGTGTCCACTCCCTTTGTAGGTTTTCTCTTTATTATTCCTAATGTCATAAACTGTGTCAGAATATTTTGGTAAGAGTCATAGGACGTATGCTGTATCTTGTTCATCTTCCAGACAAGGTTATACTTAGACTTTTACATTTATATCAGTTATAATCTATGACAGGTTTTTATTGTTATGTTTTGTAACCTATTGTACTTTTGGGAAATATAAACAGTTCATGCTCCTTAGAGACAGTGAAATGCTCCCTTTACCACCAACCCTCTTGAGCAGGGGTTGGCAAACATTTTTGAAAAAGGGTCATATTGTAAATAATTTAGACTTTGCAGGCCAATAGGCAAAATTGAGGGTATTATGCAAGTACTTAAACAATAAGACAGAAAACAAATTTCACAAAATTTTAGTTGATTAAATTAAAAATAAAGTAATAGCTGAGTACAATTTTTTTTGTAATATGGATTTACTAACGAGAAGAATGGAATTCTTTTTGGGAGAATTATACTTTACTTAATTGAGGTGCAAAGTTAGTGTTCCCTATTATCAGAAATTGATTGCAAATGTTTATCTCTTAATGCTGGTTTGTTATAAGAATTTATATATTCATCTTTGAAAATGCCTTTTCATATACAGAAAAGTACTTCCAAATAGTTATATCAATCCACAAGCATATGATTGTAATTGAGCATATTCATAGCCTGAAAAGCATTTGTAGAATTTATTAGATTTTTCTCTTGATATTTTCCTTTTACATGTCATTACATTGCAAATTCATCACTCCCAATTGAAAGTTAGGTGGAAACTTCCTCAATTACACAGTTAAATGGATTTTGAAATATGGAAATTTCCTTTGCACTTGCATCAAGGTCTGAAAAACACTGCTGTAGTTTGAGCTCTGAAAATATATTGGCTCCAAATTCATGTGGGAATGGAAATCTCACTTTTTGTTTTATCTTTTGACAGCACAGGAAGTGTATAAAACAGCTTGACATTACTTCTGATTCAAACAACATTAGTTGAATCAAATGACTTTACCATTTGATGGTAGAATGACTTTACCATTATAGAAGTTTGCTTCTAAGTTCTGTTTTGCCTTGAAAATTTAGATTGAATTTATTAAAAATCATTATCGAGTCTACAGGAAAAGCTAATTTTCAGAGTTGTTCAGTTTTCAGTGATAGTCGTTGAGGGTGGTTCTTATTCAGAAAAATTTCATTCTTGACCTTCGGCTCAAAAATCACACTTAAAGTTTACTACTGTGAAGGCTTCAAACTACTGTGTGGAAGGGTGAGTCAAGATATTAAGCTTCTATTTCTGAGAAAACTCTGTGGGACTAACAATGGTTAAGACTGTTAGAGCAAATGAAGATCACCATTGACAGTTCTTGTTTAATGTCACCTGATAGATTCAAATATTTTCTGAAAAGTACCAGCTGATGAATGATACAATGAATAACCATAGGCTTTAAACACCTTTCATTTTTACAAGCTCTGTAAATTTGTCCAAGTCTCTTTTTGTTCCACACATAATTTTATTCAGCTTGTTGTAACACTTCTTAGCAGACTCACTTAGGTTGTATTGAATTAATGTTTTCTCAACTTCTTTGAAAATATTCTTGTTTGTAGTTGTTCCATGCAGTCTATTCATAGAGTTCAATCAATTCAAAATTGGCACTTCTTGTATGAGGAACAACTGAGCAATATCCGTAACATCTGTCAACTCATCAAAAGCCAAGGAAAACCACTCAAAATAATTTTCCTTATTTTAAAATTACTATTGTTATTGCTTCCAATGTCCTGAACTCTTTGAACTACTGTTCTTACCAAAAGATTAATAGTCATAAACAAATTTATTTTCTTTGGGCACATTTCTTCAGCTGCTGCAATCAGACCTGATTTAATTAATTCACCATTGGTAAATGGTTTTCCTTGCTTGGCTAAAAAGCGAGCCACTGAAAAAGTTTGGTTGCAGTCTCATTTTCATTTTCTTATTTTTTGTGAAGAAATTCTGCTGTGATAAGATATTCTGTTTTAAATTTTATAATTTTTCTGGCCATTGCTTTCCTGTGAGTTGAGAATATTGTAATGAGTGCCTAATCTGGCATTTATTGTCTTCTTTTAGCACAGCTATAGTGTCATTACATAATAAGCAAAATGCTTTGTTAATCTCATTCAATAACAAAATAATCCACTTTTCACCATATACTAACAGCAAGGCATTTGAGGTTCACTTTTCTCCTCTTTTCTTGTTTTGACATATGGGTATATACTGGTAATTAAAAAAAATGTCATGGCAATACACGTGACACTTGAAATGCTCTTGAGGTAAGATTGTGTTGCTCTGGTTTAGGGTGCACCAAGCAAGTGTGTAAAGCAATGACCATGAGAGTATTACGTGTGTCTCTGTCTCAACTCCTCACCTTTGTGAAAGCAGCCATGGATGTTGACAGATAAGCATGGCTGTGTTTGAATAAAACTTTACTTATGGACATTGAAATTTGAATTTGATATAAGTTTCATGTATCATGAGATATTTTTCTTCTGACTTTTTTTATCTGTTTAAAAATGTAAACATTGTTCTTAGCTTGCAGGTCATTGATCAGTAGGATCTTAGAGATACTGAAAAATACAGACGTCTAGGTCCTGCTTTAAGACTTGGCATATTAGAGTAGGGAACCTTTGCTATCTTGTTTACCATGAAATCCTCAGCACATAGATGTTCACTAAGTATTTTTTGAATAAATAACTGATAGCAAACTTTGGCACATAGTAAGCCTATAAAGGTCTGTTGGATGAATGAAATGAATAAATGATTTGCTATCTGTCTTACACAATATATGGGACCCTCAAGATGGTGGGATTAAAATTAATTATTTAATCTTAGAGAGTTTAAAAATAGGGAGAACTTATCCCTGAGAAGCAAAAAGTGTTTAGTAGTTGAGAATCATTTTGGCTAGGTTACTAGATTAAGTAAGAATAACTGGAGAGCATATTATTTTGGGTAATCCAGGTGTGAGAGAAGAGTAGCAGACAAACAAAACACTCTGAGACTATTTCTGTGAGGCTCTTTATTGTTAGATTTTTGTAACTAAATTCATTAAAAAAGTTACTTAGAGAAAATGAAAAGATTGCAGCAAGGAAAGAATGTCAAGCCAAAGAAGCTAGTAGTGAATAGTATTTTCCAGGAGGGCGGACTCAGTGTTAGGTTATTTTAACTATTTAATTAAATAAATTATTTAAGTAACGTCCCCCAAGTAATGCATACTTTCAGGCATCTGGCTTATATCTAAGATAGAGGTAACTGTGGGACATCTGATTGTAAGCCAAAGATATATTTTACAATACACCTTCAAACTCATTCAGGTTGCATGCAAATAAAGAAGTCAGTAACTTTTTAAGCATCATCTTTGGCATGGGGCTATTTTCTCTGGATGTGCACTATTATTATTTTTTTAAAATATAGTGATTTATCGTCTCATAATTCAGGAGGCTGGAAGTCTGACATCAAGGTGTCTAAAGGGTTGGTTTCTCCTGAGGCCTCTCTCCTTGGCTTGAGGATGAATGTCTTCTTCCTGTGTGCTCATGTGGTCTTCCCTCTCTGTACTATTTTATCAACTGAAAGACATTTCTTATTTCAGCAGCCTTAACTGTGTATTCTGTTGTTTACTAGAGAAAGATTGGACCTGATGTAGCAATGTCAGTACAAGTTTCATGTTAATTTTTTTTCCGCTATGACACAAGTGTAGAATTACCTCCACCCAAAAGAAGAGTCTACTGGAGAAAGATTGCCATACTGCTTCTCTCACATCTCAACTGTTGTTGTAGGCAAGGTGCTTACTCTTTCAAGCCTTGGTTTTTTCCTCTGAGAAGCTGTAATAAATGAGATAACATGTGTCAACTCCTTAGCATAGAGCTTCAAGAATGGTAATGGTAGCTATTATTTACATAAAATGACAGATTTTATACTTTAATATTTCTTAACTTAAGATGACTAGGTGACTGTTGTCACTGCATAATACATGCTCATTATGGACAGAGTTAACTGTAACTACTTACAAATGTTGGATGAATGCACAGGATAGCCCATGGGTCTGCTGTGCATGTGTGAGCAAGATTTTTTTAACTACTATTTTTCTTGTATTCTAACTTTGCTTGAAGAGGGTTAATCCCCAGAGATTCTGATTTAATTAGTCTAGGGTGGCCTGCACCAAGGTTTGAAAAGCACTGGCCTAGAGTGAGAAGAGATCCCAGAAAAGAATATGGGGGATTACAACATTTAACGTTTGTAGCATTAAATTATAATGTCTTCCTGTTTCCAGATAGGAAAGTAAGACAGGTAGGCTGCCAAGGAGTTCAAGGAAAGAGGGCTTTTTAGGAGCATCTGGTACAGCAACATCATATGTGTTTGATTCAGATGACTAAGAAGTTTAGAAAAGCAAGCAAGCAACCAACTAACAACCAATCAATCACTCAGTATAGTTATTCAGAGGCCATCACTGCCAAATAAATTATCCCTTCTGGGATGCATAAGGAGGAAAATGACTGCTATGGTTAAAGATTCTGGTAGTAAGTCTGCATGCTAGAGAAGGGAGATTGGGAAAGGACATGTAGTTATCTTTTTCTATTATAGTATTATATAGCTGTATGAGTATTAGTGCATTCAACAAAGGAGAAGAAAGTGGAAGCTTAAGTCTGGAAGCAATAATGTGATTTTTTATTGATATATAATTCATATACCATAAAATCTACTCTTTTAAAAAGTACAGTCCATTGGTTTTTAGTATATTCACAAGGTTGTGTGACTATCACTACTATTTAATTCCAGAAAAAAATGTAGTTTTGACCTATATAGTAGGATAAGACTTGCTTTTAGCCATTTTATTTGTAAAGTATAATTTTGTCTAATAGTATGTGAAAACAACTCTAGGTTTAGAAATTACAAAGCAATAAGGCAAAAAATCCAAAACTAAGAGCAACAAACCTTTTTTAAAATGGTGGCAAGACCTGGGAGTTCCTGTGAAGATGGTGGAATAGACGGTCCTCAGCATCACTCTCTCCCACAAATCAACCAATTTACAACTATAAAAAAGTAACATCAGCCAAGCTTGGGCTGCTGGAGCTCAGGGGAAGAGGAGGAGAGACCTATGGAGTGCATGAAGGCAGGAGAAAACACAATGAGAGAAAGAAAAAACTGCTCTGAGCCACCATCATAACCATGGCTGCTGCACAAGCGGCTAGATGCAACAACCGGTGGCAAGACCTGGGAGTTCCTGTCAAGATGGTGGAATAGACGGTCCTCAGCGTCACTCTCTCCCACAAATCAACCAATTTACAACTATAAAAAAGTAACATCAGCCAAGCTTGGGCTGCTGGAGCTCAGGGGGAGAGGAGGAGAGACCTATGGAGTGCATGAAGGCAGGAGAAAACACAATGAGAGAAAGAAAAACTGCTCTGAGCCACCATCATAACCATGGCTGCTGCACAAGCGGCTAGATGCAACAACCATGATGCAGATGGTCTGCCAACCACTGGAGTGCATTGACACAAGGAGAGTCATCAGCAGAGATAAAGAACAGAAGAGGGCGTCTCTCTCCACGAAGTCCATTTCAGAGTGACAGAAGAAGCATCTGCTCTATGATAATATTGGGGGACCCGATCACATCGGTGCATTGACACAAGGAGAGTCATCAGCAGAGATAAAGAACAGAAGAGGGCGTCTCTCTCCATGAAGCCCATTTCAGAGTGACAGAAGCATATGCTCTATGATAATATTGGGGGACCCGATCACATCTCTCAGCATTGGAGAGATCATCTAGG
>NW_007730546.1:84960-88257 GCF_000696425.1 Galeopterus variegatus
TTTGTAACAATATATATGCTAGTAATGTTGATTTGATCAACATATCTCAATGTTGAACCCCCAAAATATGAATAATCAATTTTGATTCAATAAATTTTTTTTAAAAAAGCCAACAAAAAACCCGGCTGGCACTGAATATTCACTAAAAGTACATCAACTCACTAAACACTACTCCCCTACCAAAGAAAACACTCTTAATTTTTTTTAAATAAGAAATGTTTTTACTTCTGTAAAAGGATAACCAGCATCACTTTGCCATAAATGGTAGGTTAGAGTAAAAATAAATACAGTGGAAGCTAATAATGCAAGATTTAACTAAGGCAAACATATTGTTCTCAGTATCTCTCATATTTCTCCTATCTCCGTCACTGCTGCCCCACCATGGTCTGTCATCTCTCTCTTAGAATACCAAAGACCCTCGTTCTTGTCTCCCTGCTTTCACTCTTGCCTCCCAAGCATTGTGTCACTCAGCTGATCCAAGGATAAAGACCCATTGCCTAACATGGCCTTCCTGACCCTGCGTGATATAGTCTCACCTCACTCCACCCTCACCTGCCACCGTCCTCCTCCTCTGCTGCACTCCAGGCAAACCACCTGCTTTCATTCCCTCAAATGAGTCACAACCCTGCCAGCCTCTGAGCTTTCGCTTCTGCTCTTTTCCCCTCTCCCTGGAACTCTCTTCACTCTACGTACCCATTCACCTAGTGTGTTAGTTCATTTCTGTTGGTTATAACAGAATACCCATAACTGGGTAACTTATAAAGAAACAAAATTTATTTCTTACAGTTTTGGAGGGTTGGAAGCCCAAAGTTCGGGGAACACATCTGGTGAGGGTCTTGCTTTTGGCAATGGCTCCATAGCAATGCAGGGTGTCACATGTGAATGGGCAGAGCAAGAGAGAGCTGACCTTCTCACCCGCTCTCCTGCGGAGGAGCCATCAGAACCACTCCCATTACTCCATGAATCTGTCAGTCCCTTAGAAGGGCACAGACCTCACCATCTAATCATCTCTTCATAAAGGCCCCACCTTTCAAATACCGTAATTGGATTTCCACCCTCTTAACACCGTTACAAGGGAGATCAGGTTTCCAGTACGTGAACATTTAACCCATAGCACCTAGTAAACTCTTACTTATCTTTCGGATTTTGTCTCTAATGTCACCTCCTCAGAAAGTCTTCCTTGACCACCCCATGCTTCTTGCNCATAACTGGGTAACTTATAAAGAAACAAAATTTATTTCTTACAGTTTTGGAGGGTTGGAAGCCCAAAGTTCGGGGAACACATCTGGTGAGGGTCTTGCTTTTGGCAATGGCTCCATAGCAATGCAGGGTGTCACATGTGAATGGGCAGAGCAAGAGAGAGCTGACCTTCTCACCCACTCTCCTGTGGAGGAGCCATCAGAACCGCTCCCATTACTCCATGAATCTGTCAGTCCCTTAGAAGGGCACAGACCTCACCATCTAATCATCTCTTAATAAAGGCCCCACCTTTCAAGTACCGTAATTGAATTTCCACCCTCTTAACACCATTACAAGGGAGATCAGGTTTCCAGTACGTGAACATTTAACCCATAGCACCTACTAAACTCTTACTTATCTTTTGGATTTTGTCTCTAATGTCACCTCCTCAGAAAGTCTTCCTTGACCACCCCATGCTTCTTGCTGTCCCATATGAGTTACTTCTCCCATTATAAAGTTTTTGTCTATACTTATGTATTTATTTATGTGATTATTTGACGTTCATCATCTCTGTCAATAGATTGTAAATTCAGTAAGAACAAGTGTTTTTTTTTTTTNTCTTCCTTGACCCATCCTGACTGGAATGCTTGAGTTGCATTGAGGCTGATATGATTACTGGGTAAACTTGGAATCTTTTGTCTGCAATTGCCTCAAGTTCAGACTTTAAGTATGGAGTATCTTCATTGGCCACACATGTATAGCTGAAGCTAGTCTTGATCCTAATTTGCCACGACTCAGAACTAGACAGTCATGAAATTGAAGGCAGTCTATTTTCCTATCGTATACCGATTCCCCAATTTAGCTGATTTTCAAAATCATGTGGAGACCTTTTCAACATGCAAATTCCTGGGCTTTACGCTTACAGAATTAGAACTTTTGGGTATGGCCTGGGTGTCTGTATTTTTAATTAGCTTTCCAGGTTGTTCACATGCAATGAGATCAGGACTGGACTTCAGAGTGGCATTTGGGACCCAATCCTCCAGCAATCTCAGCAAAATGCTTGTTGCAACTGTCTTCCCTCTTTGTTTTGAAGGTGGGGTGGAAGACGGAGAAGGGGTAGAGTATTATCATAGATTTTTCTGGCTTTTATGGGAAGAAGATGACTTCTAAATTGAATTTTTCTTGAAGAAACTAACTCCCNGTGTGGGCAGGAAATGGCAGTAGAATTATTGGACGGAGGCTACAGAGAATCAAGTGGGCCTGTGGATTAAGGTTAGGATTCCAAGGAAAGTTTATTCAGTTACATTAGACCCTAGGCTCCTGTGGTTTGTGTGCTGGGAATGGGGGGAGGTTGTGGAAAGGAAGAAAGTTTATTCCAAGGCTTTCTAGCAGTACTTCAGATATATGGCTGGATTAAGTGAGGTCTGTCGCCAGGCATTAGTCCCAGAGGGGATTGGGGATATGATACTGGACAGGAGACAAATTCAGATTGGGGACACATGATGCACACAACAACACATGGTATTGCAGCTGAATTAGGAGTTGGATCCTGGGTTTAGGGCAGTATGTAGATATCTGACTCTACCCACTGATGGCTTCTACTGCCAGGGCTAGTTCTCAATGGCAACCCACAGCTGAATAGTAGAAAGCTGTTTTGTCACATCTGCCTCCTTTTCCCCTAAATTTAATTAGTAAAGAACATCTAGAAGAGGTAGGCAGAAAGGAAAGAAGAAAACAAGAATAGTTTTTGCAAAAGCCAGGGAGGGATCAGTTTTAAGGAAGAGCCAGTTTTCTGTCTTTGGTATCTTCTCTGAATTCCTTACTTTGGTTACTAGGTTGTCCACCGTTAGAAACTTTGTGGTCAGTCCTGAATCCTTTTCTTCCACTTGCCCTTTCCTTATCTGGTGTTAATTTGCCTCCTGGAGCTCTGATCTTTCTTCTCCCCTTAGCTGGCCTTTCCTGGCCTCGATTTTGTCTCCATGCCTTCCTTGCTTCAAGGCCTCCTCAAAGTTTTCTTTCTGAAAATCTGACTGTCACCATCCAGCTCAGAAGGCTTCAGAGGTTCCCTCTAAAAAACAAGATAAATATTTATTAAATATTTCCTATTCTTGCCGTACA
>NW_007730546.1:88826-90528 GCF_000696425.1 Galeopterus variegatus
GTTAATTTGCCTCCTGGAGCTCTGATCTTTCTTCTCCCCTTAGCTGGCCTTTCCTGGCCTCGATTTTGTCTCCATGCCTTCCTTGCTTCAAGGCCTCCTCAAAGTTTTCTTTCTGAAAATCTGACTGTCACCATCCAGCTCAGAAGGCTTCAGAGGTTCCCTCTAAAAAACAAGATAAATATTTATTAAATATTTCCTATTCTTGCCGTACACAGTTGATTCTTGTTATTCATGGACTCTGTATTGCAAATTTGCCTACTTGCTAAAATTTATTTGTAACCCCCAAATCCATGCTCACAGTGCTTTGCACAACGCCTGCAGCATTGTGCAAAAGCAAGTGCGAGGTCCTAGCTGAGGCTGAACAAGGCTGTTCTCTGCCTTCCTGTTTCAGCTCTCATGCTGTAAGCAAGTGTTCTTTTTGTTGTCTATTTACTACAATGGTTTTCACATTTTTGTGCTCATTCTTGGTAATTTTGCTGTCTAAAGCGGACCCTAAGTGTAATGCTGAAATGCTGTATAGTGTTCCTAAGTGCAAGGACGCTGTGAGGTACCTTAGGGAGAAAATATGTGTGATAGAGAAACCTCTTTCGAGCATGAGTTATAGTGCCATTAACCATGAGTTCAATGTTAATGAATCAACAATATATATTAAATAGGGTGTCTTTAAACAGAAACACATTAAACAGGTTATGTATCAGTAAGTTGATGGAAGTGTTGTGGCCAGAGACTCTCAGGAACCTAACCCTGTATTTATTTCCCCAAGGTACAACAGTTCAGTTTTTGCTGATTCAGTGCTTGCTGCGACTTTATAGAATATAACTACTGCAAATAACAAGAAAAGACTGTATATTGGCTCAGTTAATTCTTGCACACATGCTGCTATTATTGCTGTTTTACAAGTAAGGAAACCGAAGTTTGGGGAGGTTAAGTAATTCGCCCAAGGTCAAGTGAGTGGTGTATCTAGAACCAGAACTAACAACAGTTTGACAGCAAAGTTCATGCCCTAGACCATTAGTACGTGTAACCTAAAAGCCTTAGCCTGGGTGACTAGCTCCCTTACTATCTGGGCCAGCCTCCCTCCAGACTTCTCTTTTCCTGAGCTCCTCTTCCTGTAGCAGAATGCCTGTGATACAGACATACAGGAGAAATTAATTTTCCTGAAAAAGGCCATTTTATGTCAGGCCTCTCTGCTTTTGGCATTGCTATTAACTTTGCAAATCTTGTTTTCTTCTTATTCTAGGTAAATTCATAGCTATTCTTGTTACATTTCAATGCTAACTTTTAAAAAAAATCAACATAGAAAAAAAATTCTATGGGGTTGCAAGACTACGTACAATGGGCTGTCCCTAGGGTCTGTATGGCATGATGGTGAGGATTAACTAGTGAGAAGTCCCAGAGGGAGAATGAGTCTTCAGGGGTGAGTGTTTGTGGGACCCCCAGCTCTAGCTGCTCCTCCCTACACACACCTTTTCTGAACTCTGCTGAGCCTGGAGGATTAGGAGTGATCTCCCACCAGGAGAGTTAGTGCTGTGTCCCTCTATGTGAAGTTGGTTGGTTTATAGGTAGCCAAGGCTACAGGAAAAAACATATCTAGAAATCCTCATTTTGAGGAGACCTTTTCATTATGTTTAGGATAGATGTGGAAAGCAAAAGGGAAGAGAGGGGGAGGGGGTGGGGGAGCGGGAGGGAGAGACAGATATGG
>NW_007730546.1:91285-92293 GCF_000696425.1 Galeopterus variegatus
TGTTTAGGATAGATGTGGAAAGCAAAAGGGAAGAGAGGGGGAGGGGGAGGGGGAGCGGGAGGGAGAGACAGATATGGAGATACATATAAATGTTAACTGTAGTGTCTCTTGGTTTTAAGATTTTGGAGGATTTTAATTTTTTTCTTTTTCTTTTCTTGGTTTTATAAATACTTCTACAACATATATATATGTTATTTTTTAACAAGAAAAAGTACTTTTGTAAAGTACCTCAGCTATTGTTTGCATTTGTGGGAAAATATGAGCTCTGTAGGCTTTAAACTAATAACACCAAATGTTCCTTTTTTGAGCACCTGTGGTGTGTTAAGCACTTCATCTTAATTAACTCTCAGCAACATTGTGTGGGGTGTATATTACTATTATTTTACTGAAGGAGAAACTGACCTTTCAGAGAATTTGCGAGACTTGCCCGGGGACTCATGTGACAAATAGCACAGAACTAGATAGTCCCTACTCCAAGGACCATGAGTGTTTCTTTTATGCTAATTGTTTTCACTATTATGAATATTAAAAAAAAAAAGTCAGGAAAGAAGATTCCACTTTAACCAGTTTTCATCTGTGACTTATCAATTTGCTGTCTCTTTCTTGGTTACTTGGAATGAGTCTATTGCTGTATAAATGCTCAATAAATGTTGATTGGTTACTTACTGTGACTATGGAAGTTAAATATGGTGCAGGATGAGCCAAGAACTTTTCTTTTTAATGCTTTGCATTTGAGCTGTATTTGTGTGGTTTATTTTTATTTCTCCTATAGCTGGTGAGCATATAGATAGTAAGTGATGATGCCAGGTTAGGAAGAGTTGGAAAGGTTGACTGCACAAAAATTGGTGACTAACTTTCAGGAATGCAGCATGGAGTCTGGTTAAGATAGTGCTTTCCTGTGCACTTCAATTTCCTAAAAGTAATTAGAAAAGAGAGATGACAAATTCATTATATTTTGTTTTCTCTACCTCTGCTAACTGAGCAGGATTGGGAACTTGTCAAAATATT
>NW_007730546.1:92791-107727 GCF_000696425.1 Galeopterus variegatus
ATTATATTTTGTTTTCTCTACCTCTGCTAACTGAGCAGGATTGGGAACTTGTCAAAATATTATACATTGTTTAAATATATTACAAAGAGGTTCATTACAAAGAGATTCATTAAATTTGACATTTTTAGAAGACATTCTCAGTCATTAAAGACTTTCCGTATTGCTTCCTTAGTGTTTAATTGTCACTGCTCAGAGATAACATCAACATTGTGCTATTTGAAAAGATTATTTGAAAACTTTCATTTCCTGAGGTGTAGGAAAAAGAGAGTCTTCTAATTTTCTCCTAATTTAAAAATTACGTTCGTAGGAAATTCGTCATAATCCTTTTAAGTAAACAGGAAATGTAATTATTTGCTTGGGATATGTATATACATGTGTGTTAAACATAGTATAGGTTAGGAGTACAATGTGTTTAAAAAAATTAGAATTATGAAACACATACTTTAAATGAGAGCCAGGGTTGTGTGTGTGTTTTTGACAAAGTTTTACTAGTTTAAGCGTTTTTGGGTTTTTTTAAGGTTTGTTTTTGGATTTTTTTTTCTGACGCTCTTCCTGTTTTCTTCGAAGTCCAGTAATGGAAAAAGAGTTGAAGAGCTGACATATTCACTTGGAGACAGCCTTTGTAACATCATCTGTCAGGTGTCTGTCTCTCCATTAGTCATCTAGAACTCTGAAGGCTGATTAAGCTATTAAAAAATGTACTGCAGATCTTAGATGCTATGTCTTTAATTGATCTTTGCAATTGATGAATGAAACTGGCTGTTGAAATATACTGAATGATTAGCTCTTTTTATATTTACTCTTATTTCCGCACAAAATACATTAATCCGATTTTTTAAAACTGTGCTATAGATGCTCTTAAGCACTTTTTTCTTTTGCACTTTTTATATGTTATTAACTGTTTACATAGGGATATCTTCTGTAGTTTTGCTTCTTCTGATTTTCCTGGGAAATATATATTCCTGAAGGCTATAGATTTATTTCTCAGCTGGAAAACACCATTCCGATATTGTTTTCATTCTTAATAGAATCAAATCTTTTATGCCAATGGGAAAAAAGATTGAAATTATACAGGCAAGTAAACCATACATGTATATATATTTTGAAAAGAGAAACCTGAAACGTCAGAGAGTGCTCTCTAAGAGAGCAGACCATTCCATAAAGAATTCCTGTTAACAAAAGAGGTAATATTTGTCTAAAAATTATGACTCGGGAGCAGGTACATTCTTGCTCAAAGAGCTGCAAATGATTTAATGCAAGTAACGTAGATAATCTGTCCTGTAAGAATTTATAATCTCAAATCCATATTGATTTTTCATAAAAGAAGTTGTCATACAAATATATACAGACAAAGGGTTGTTAGGTTGCAAGAGCAAACTCAAAGAATCGAGATTTTTACTGTACATAAAAATCATATCATGTAGTTTAATTGTGTATAACAGTAGTAATTATTACTAAACAATTTCAGGGAATTCACAGATGAAAATCACTTCCAGTGAAGCCTAAAGGAGTATCACTAGCATAGTACAAATATCTAGAATATGTGATTTAAAATAAAGTTATAAAATTAAGTTTCTCTTTTCCCTCACTCATAAGTGGGAGCTAAGACAGAAAGAAGGAAGGAAAGAAAGGTCACAGTGGTGCGTTGGACTTGCTGAGGGAGAGAGCAGACCTAGGGATACAAAGTGGAGTCGGGAATGGGAGAGAAGTCGGGGATAATTGGGGGGATAATTGGGTTGGGGACATGGGATATAATCACAATTTGTGGTAATGGGCATGCTGCCAGTATGAATCTGGCCATCACATCTTAGGCATGAGTGTGGACAATTTGCTTTGTACCCTATGAATATTCATAACCAATAAAAAAAAATTTCCTTTTCCTTTGTATGGAGAAGTCAAATGATTCTAGAAATAATATATATTTAATTCTCTGGTTTTCCACTTAGCTATAATAGAATAAGATTTATATAGAATTTCTATCAGTAAAAAGTACCTTAAAACTTTATAGATTTTTATCCCTCAAGGCCATTGTGAGATGTTAAAAAGTACCTTTTAATTTAATAATGCTCTCATAATTTGAGGATACTAACTTTGATGTGTGACCATTTTCACTGGGAAAAAATGTACACTCCTGAAGAAGGAATATAGTCCAGGAAGTCCTCACATTCAAATTAGGAAGATACTAAGTGTCGGTGGACTTCATTCTGTCCATACATGCATATTTCTGATTGTCCTTTATATTATTGGAAGTCAAGTGCAAGTTCATTTTTGTAAGTAACAGCAGAGATAAATAGGTGATTTATCTTTGATTGACTCATTATGTTTGTGATAAATTAATTTTGGAAACTATTTTCAGGGATTTTGACAAGGTAACTTAGTTTTAATAGAAATGAGTCAATGACAGGAGTAACAGAAATCTGTGAGAATGTTTCAGATATTTTGCAGGTAAAAAGTAGATGCAAGTTCACTTCATTATCATTAAGAGCTCACACAGGTAGGTACAAAATACTTATATTAGTTTTTTTCTTTTTATGTCTGCAATTTACCTTGGCATCTATTCCTAGGACCCCTATTGTATCTGGTCAAATGAAAAAATATTCTGATTAATTTTTTTTTGGTTTCTGGCTATGAGGCAAGATGATTTAGTGAAGCTGCTGAGTTACATGACACAAGTACCTTACGTAGAGATGCACAATACTACTATATAAACCCATGAGACAAAATATTAATAAACTGTTTCAGGTACTTTACTGGGCAAGTGCCTATACAGCGTTGAGAATAGAGTAATGTTAATCTAGCCTTTGAGTGAGAGTTATTTCTGGGATGAAGATTAGGAAAATCATCAATTACAGTTTGAATTAATATTTGTGTGGTGTTTTTTGCATGCAATTTCTGATTTAATCTTCAAAATGATCCTGTGAGGTAGATGGTGTTATCCTCATTTTACAAATGAGGAAATTGAGGTTCAGATATATTAATTGCCTTAAATCGTAGATGAACAAGTAGATTTAACCCAATTCTTCTGGCTCCATTTTCTTTATCTTTTCCTTTTTATCTAGTAAAGACATAAAGTATTAATCCAAATTAAGGCGATTAGCACAACTTTTATAGGAGAAGGTGTACTTGAAATTCTTAAGGGAAAGGTAAAAGTTGGACATATGGAACTAGGGGTGCCACTGCCACAAACTGAATGAGTGGCCTGTGGCCTGAATTCAGACTGCATATGAGTTTGGTATGACTAGCCCTGTGTTTTCAAAAGTCTGAATTTGAATGCCTTAGGTAGAAAAAGGTTTTTCTGGTTTTCCCAGATTTCCAACACTCTGTTATTCCTAGTTGACTCTTAAATGATTTGCTTTTGGCTAGCTGGTTAGCTCAGTTGGTTAGAGTGTGGTTATAACACCAAGGTCAAGGGTTTGGATCCCTGTACTAGCCGGCTACCAAAAAAAAAAAAAAATTATATATACATACATACATATATATATATATATATATACACATACATATATATATATGTATCATATATATATATGATAAATAAATGATAAACAAACGATCTGTTTGGATTCTGATGTTCTTTGAATATGCAATCCTGAGCTCAGAAGAATCACATGAACAGGAACGTGGAGGCGAGTACAGAGAGCAGTTTCGTCTGGTGTGAACGGAACTATGGTAGAAAGTTGTTAGGGTGCAGATTATGGATGTGCTGTGGCTCTTTATTTCCCCAGTTCCCCTGCATCTTCCTATCCAGTCCATGAAATCTGAGTTGGTTGGGTTGGCCACAATCCAACTGATTAGGAATAAAGATTGTCACCTATGGGGTTGAGTCCTTGGAAGAGAGTCCCTGAAATTTCAAGCTTAATTGAGGTAGACTCAATCCATAGGAGATCACCAGGGCAGATAGGGTCACAAAGCTAAGTGCTCCGAGCTTGGAGGAGTCATGGTACTGTTGTAGGTAAGTGAGGAAAGGTCCTGAGGATGCTGTGAGCACTGGTTAATGTTAGTAGTACACTTTTATGGGAGCATGGTGTTTTAACAATAAAACATTTTAAAGGTCAGGGAAGAATAGACAGGTGCAATCAGTTTTCTTTTAGTATGTATAAAATTGTTTTTTTTGATCCCTAATGAAGGCATGTCTCTTGAATTGGACACTTTGGGTTCAGGGATGGGGGTATACTTCTTTTCTTCCAGTAACATTTGACTCATTGGAGAAAAAATAAGGTTATGGGAAATTATTTATGTCTATATCTGTTTCAGGATGTTGAAATCATGGGCTTTCCCCCCACTACCTTGGGGCCTTAGCACATGCTTTGTTTCCTACATGGAATGTTCTTCCCCCAGTGTTAGTGGAGCTGATTCTTATCCTCTAGGTTCTTCACCCATCAGCACAACTATCTCTCCTTTGAGAGATTGTCCCTGGCCACCCTATCTAAAAAGAAGTTTCTTCTACCTTTATTCTGTTCTTTAGTCCTTTGTTAATTTTCACCACAGCATTCATCAATTTATAACTGTTTTGTCTATTTACATATCCGTAGTAAGATACCCTCATAATAATGTACCCCATAGTGCTTTCCCTGCCGTCCTCTTCCTAACTCCTTAGGTGGATTGCCTCTTGACTGGGGCAGAGAGAGAGGAGAGAGACGGGGAGAGGAGAGGGGAGAGAGGGGGGGAGAGAGGAGACAGGAGAGAGGAGGGAGAGGGGAGAGAGAAGAAAGGAGAGAGGGGGAGAGGAGAGAGGAGAGAGAGGGGAGAGGGAAGAGAGGAGAAAGAGGGGAGAGGAGAGGGGAGAGAGGGTGAGAGAGGAGAGAGGAGAGATGAAAGAGAGGGGAGAGGGGGAAGGGGGAGCCCAAAAATCTGCACATGGATTCTGCCCGTGTTTTATAATTGCATTCATGGGGGAGAAAAGTTGGCCTGTGTTTACTTCATTTTATCTCGAACTGGAACCTCATCTTTTCTTCATTGTTTGTAACTATCTATGTGATGTTTTACTCTGAATTTATTTTCTTAGTTATTACTGCTTTATCATTTTGTTTAGCTTTCTTATCATCCTGTCTCTGATCTCTTGTTTTAATAGTTTTACAGGGGATAAAATATTTGCTATGAGAAATTTTTTTTTTTTTTTTTTTTTAAAGATGAACGGTAAGGGGATCTTAACCCTTGACTTGGTGTTGTCAGCACCACGCTCAGTGAGCTAACCAGCCATCCCTATATGGGATCCGAACCCGTGGCCTTGGTGTTATTAGCAACACACTCTCCCAAGTGAGCCACGGGCCAATTTTCGAGCTAACCAGCCATCCCTATATGGGATCCGAACCCGTGGCCTTGGTGTTATTAGCAACACACTCTCCCAAGTGAGCCACGGGCCAATTTTTATTTACGGATCTGAACCCGCTATGGGAAAATTTTTTATGGTACATATTCTTTGAGAATGTATTGTATCTTCCAGTGTATCTTCCTTTATCCTCCATGTACTTTTCTAGCTTTTTTTAATCAGCAATTTTGCACAAATGCCATATAATTTTTAAAATTTTTATATAACTGACACAAGATTCTGTTATGTCAGTTTTCTATTTTTTCAAATATTGTGTGAATGGATTCCCATTAACTTCTTTTTTCATTTTATATGGGCCTTGTTAGTCTCTTCCTGTCATGATTTATGTTTAAAAACAAAATATTAATGGCTTAGCTTCAATTTGCTTTTCTGTTTCCTGTGGGTCAAGAGGAGAAGAGAGCAACGTTATAGGACAGAATAGGCAGCTACTTTGGAGACGAGGATTGGTGCAGTTGCTGGATTAGTCTGTGCTGCTGTCTTTTTGCTAAAATCCTGGAAATTTAGGGAGCACATAGAATTCCTGAGGAGGGTGTACTCAGTTTTTGATCCCTCCTCCCAACTTATTCAGAATAAGCCTCTTATACTTTTTTTTAATAGAGAAAATCAGCCCTACAATTTTGTTTTCTAACATTCCCTATCTTCCTTAACAATTGTATCTAGATCCTTCCATCTCAAGGGGGAAGAGGTTTCCTAAACATATGACTCTTGTTAAAAACATATTCTAGTGTACTGATTTAATTCCTTGTTTGTTTGTTTTGTAGTGGTTGTTAAATTTAACAATCTAGGTTCAAGTTAATACCAATTTAATTTCACTATTATTTGAAAACTTTGCTTTACAAGTCCATTTCCTCTTGCTTTGTTTGTGCTGTAATTATCATACAAATTTTATCTTTATATGTGTATGTCTATCAAAACAGACATAATTATTACTTTATGCAGTTATCTTTTAAATATGATTGGATGACAAGAGTTACAAAGAAAAATACATTTATATTGTCTTTTATATTTATATGTAGTTACCTTACTGGTGTTCTTTATTTCTTTATGTGGATTTGAGTTACTATCTAGTGTCCTTTCATTTCAGTCAGAGGAGCTCTGTTTAGTGTTTCCTGTAGGGCAGGTTTGCTTGTTATGAATTCTTTTAGTTATTTACTTTTTATCTTAACTTGTTCTTCATTTATGAAGGATAGTTTATCCAGATATAGGCTACTGGTCAACATTCATTTTCTTTTAGCACTTTAGACATATCATTCCATGGTCTTCTGGCATACATGAATTTTTTCCAGAAATTAGCTGTTAATCTTATTGAAGATGTGTTACACGTAATGAGTTGCTTCTCTCCTGCTGCTTTCAGGATTCTCTCTGTCTTTAGGTTTTGATTGTTGGACCTAGGTGTTTGTCTAGATTTTGATTGTCTAGGTGTGGATCTCTTTGAGTTTATCTAACTTGGAGTTCATTTAGCTTCTTAGATGTGTAGAATTTTTTTTTCATCAAACACAAGACATTTTTGGCTATTTAAAAAATATTCTTTCTGCCCTCCTTTCCTTCCCTTCTCTTTCTCCTCTCCTCTCCTGTCCCTTTGGGACTGTTGTGCTTAAACTTGATACCCTTCATTGTGTTCCACAGGTCTCTGAGGGTCTGTTCATTTTTCCTCATTCTTTTTTCTTTCTTTCTTTTAATAAGAATGTATAATCTTAACTCACCTATCTTCAAATTCACTAATTCATTTTTCTTCCAGCTCAAAATCCTATTTAGCCCCCGTAGTGAATTTTCAATTTTTGTTATTGTACTTTTCAACTCTAGATTTTGTAGTTGGTTCTTTTTGTAATTTCTCTCTCTTTATTGATATTCTCTATTTGGTGAGACATCTTTCTCATACTTTACTTTTTTAGACATGATTTCCATTAATTCTTTGAAGATGTAATTGATTTAAAGTGTTTGTAGTGGGCTGAATGTTGGCCCCAACAATATGCTCATGTCCTTATCCTTGGATCCTGCCCTATATAGCAAAAAGTGTAATTACTACCTCATATGGCAATGTGATTAAGTTAAGGATCTTGAGAGGTAGAGACTATTCTGGATTGTCTGAGTGGGCCCTAAGTGTAATTACATGCATCCTTATTAGAGAGAGGCAGAGGAAGTTTTGAGATACACCGAGGAGGAAAAAGCAATGTAAAGATGGAGGTAGAGATTGGAGTGATGCAGCCCCAAGCCAAGCAATGCTAGTACTCATCAGAAGGTAGAAGGGGCAAGGGATGGAATCGTCCCTAGAGCTTCTGGAAGGAGCATGCCCAGCCAATACCTTAATTTTAAACTTCTAGTCTCCAGAATTATGAGAGAATAAATTCCTATGTCTTAAGCAACCCAGTTTGTGATAATTTGTTATGGCAACCCTAGGAAACTAATGCTGTATTTGTCTAGTAAGTCCAATGCCTGGCCTTTTCCAGGGACAGTTTCTATTGACTTTTTTTTTCCTGTTTATGTCCCATAATTTCTTGTGTTTTTTTGAGTATCTTGTATTGTTTTTGTTGTTGAACACTGAATATTTTAAATAATATGTGGTAACTCTGGAAATCAGATTCTTGCCTCTCTCCAGGATTTGTTTTTGTTTGCCTGGTCACTTTTCTGAACTAAACATGTAAAGTTTTTTTTTTTGTTAAATTTTTTAAATATATTTTTTATTGATTATACATATTCATGGGGCATGTATCTGTTAAGTCTTTATTCTTTATTGTGTGTGACTACTGAATTCTTTGATTAGTCGGCCTAGTGGTCAGCTAATGATTTGACAGAGATTTCCTTAAACACTTGGAACCAGTAAGTCTCTTAAGTCTTTGCCAAAAGGCTCTGTGTGTGTGCTGGGGCATGCCCTCTACACTTGGCCAGGCCAATGACAGCTCTGCCTTAGTCTTTACCTCCTTCTTGCACAGAGTCTCAAGGTCAGTCAGAGGAGAATTTAGGGCCTTCTCAGGTCTTTTCTGAGCTTGTGAAAAACCTTAGGCATGCAGACAACTCTGCGTATGTCCATGGGCCTTGTAGGTTTCCAGGAATATGTCAGGAGCTTTTTAAAGCTCCTTACGTACATTTCATTCCCCATATATACCTTGAAAAGCTTTTTGCTTTTTTGCCCCAACTGTTATCTACTGCTTCAGGCAGCTGAGATGTTAAACAATTGGTAAATGTCTTCAAGGAGAAGGTCATTCACAATGAGGTACTCCTGAGCCAGGCCAAATTAAGGGAAGCCTTGCAGGTCGGGTCTTCTACATAGGTCAAATGAGGACAATTCTCTGCTAATAGGGATTTGAAGGAATTCCAATGCAATTCTGTATCCTCTAGTTGCTATTAGACTGCTGTTTTTCACTGTGATTGCAGCCTATTAGTTTCAAGATTACTGTGGAGCTGGGGATAGGGCAATGGGAATAGGGCAAGCTAAAATGCCATAAAGCTCACTGTTCTTACCACAATTCAGCTGGCTTTCTTAAATATGTGCTCCCTGGATTGCTGCAAGCTTTAATTCCCAGAGCTATGAAAAAGTTGATATTAACTGTTTTTGCCAATGTTCTTTATTGTTATATGGAGCAGAGAATTTTTGGAGGTTCTTATTCTGCCATTTTGGTGTATACTTTTGTGATGTGCTGCTGTATTCTGATTGCTAATATTTTTTGAGGATTTTTGTGTTTTTGTTTATCAGAGATATTGGTCTGTAATTTTCTTTTTTTTTCATATCTTTGTCTGATTTTGGTATCAAGGTGATGCTGGCCTCATAGAATGAGTTTGGAAGAGTGGCCTCTGCTTCAATTTTTTTTTAATAGTTTGAAGAGAATTGGTACTAATTCCTCTTTAAAGGTTTAGTAGAATTTAGCAGTAAAGCCATCCAGTCCTGTGCTTTTCTTTGTTGGAAGATTGCCGATTACTGCTTCAGTCTTGTTGCTTGTTATCGGTCTGCTCAGGTTTTCTGTGTCTTCTTGGTTCAGTCTTGGTAGTTTGTATGAGTCCAGAAATTTATCTGTTTCCTCCAGGTTTTCAGATTTGTTAGTGTATAGCTGTTTATCTCTAGTGATCTTTTGTATATCTGTGGAATCAGTTGTAATGTCTTCTTTTTTATTTCTGACTTTTGTTATTTGGGTCTTCTCTCTCTTTTTTTTTTTTTTTGTTAACCTAGCTAATGGTTGGTCTATTTTGTTTATATTTTCAAAAAAACAACTTTTTCTTTCATTGATATTTTCTGTTGTTTTTTGGGTCTCTATTTTATTTAGTTCTGCTCTAATCTTGATGATTTCTTTCCATCTACTAACTTTGGGATTGGATTGTTCTTGTTTTTCTAGGTCTTTTAGGTATAGAGTTAGGTTTTTTACTTGAAATCTTTCTGTTTTTTTAATGTAAGCATTTATTGCTATAAACTTTCCTCTTGGTACTACTTTTGCGGTATCCCACATGTTTTGATGTGATGTGTCTTTATTTTCATTGTTTTCTAGAATTTTTTTGATTTCTTGTTTAATTTCTTCTTGGATCATAAGTCATTTAGGCACATGTTGTTTAATTTGCATGTATTTGTATAGAGTCCTGACTTTTGTTTGTTATCAAATTCTAGTTTTAATCCATTGTTGTCTGAAAAGATAGTTGAGATGAGTTCAAGTTTTTAAAAGTTATTGAGACTTGATTTGTGACCTAACATGTGGTCTATGTTGGAGAAAGTTCTGTGTGGTGATGAGAAGAATATATATGCTGTAGTTGTTGGATGAAATGTTCTGTAGATATCTGCCATGTCCAGTTGGTCTAAAGTGTAGTTTCAACACTGTGTTTCTCTGTTGATTTGTTGCCTAGATGATCTGTCTAATGATGAGAGGGGGGTGTTCAGGTCCACCACTATTATTGTATTGAGGTCTATCTCTTTCTTTAGGTCTGATAGTCCTTTGGTATGTCATCAAAACCTGGCAAGTCATTACTTTGCCTTATATGTTTGGGTGCTCCAGTGTTGGGTGCATATATATTTATGTATATTTATGATCGTTATGTCTTCTTGCTGGATCGATCCCTTTATAATTATATAGTGGCCTTCTTTGTCTCTTTTTATGGTTTTTGGTGTAAAGTTTACTTTTTCTGATTTAAGAATAGCTACTCCTGCTTGTTTTTAGTTTCAATTTGTGTGGTTTATCTTTTTCCATCCCTTCACTATTAGTCTATGTCATCTTTACTGGTGAGATGAATCTCTTGAAGACAGTATATAGTTGGGTCTTGCTTTTTGATCCATTCCATCAGTTTGTGCCTTTTGAGTGGGGAGTTTAATCCATTTACACTTAGGGTTGTTATTGTGAGGTATTGTCTTATTCCTGGCATTTTATGGCTTTTTGTTTAGATGTTTTGAGTATCATTTGTTCCTTTCTTCTCCCTTGATTATTAGTCTTCAATGTTTGTGGATTTTTCTTAAGGTGGTAAGATTTAATTTCTTTTGTCTTTCTCATTTGCATTTGTGTTTTACTGGTGGGTTTTGTTCTTACTTGTGTATCCATGGCAATGATTATTATTTTTTAGATTCCAGGTGCAGGACTCCCTTGAGAATTTCTTGCAGTGCTGGTTGTGTGGTGTTGAACTCCCACAGTTTTTGTTTGTCTGGGAAATACAATATTTCTCCCTCATTTCTGAAGGAAGCCTTGTTGGGTATAGTATTCTTGTCTGGCAGTTTTAATCTTTTAGTATTTTGAATATATCATCCCATTTTCTTTTTGCCTGTAGGGTTTCAGTTGAGAAGTCTGATGTTAGTCTGATGGGGTCTTCCTTATAAATGACTTGATGCTTTTCTCTTGCTGCTTTTAGGATTCTCACTTTGTCTTTGAGCTTTGCCATTTTGTCTATAAGTGTGTCTTGGAGAGGATCTTTTTGGATTGAAACTGTTTGGGGATCTCTGAGCTTCCTAGGTCTGAATGTTTGTGTCTCTCCCTATACCTGGGAAGTTTCCCATTATTATTTCATTGAATAGATTTTTAATGCCTTTACTTTTCAACCCCCCTTCAGGAATACCCATGATTTGAATGTTTGTGCACTTAAGGTTGTCTGCTAGGTGTCTTATAGGTTCTTCATTTTTTAAAATTATTTTTTCCGTTTTCTTATCTGCCTGAGTTATTTCATAAAGACCATCTTTGAATTTGGATATTCTTTCTTCAGCTTGTTCTAATCTGCTGCTTATGCCTTTGGTTGTGTTTTTCTTTCGCTGAATGTGTGTTTCAGTTCCAGGAGTTCTGTTACATTCTTTTAAAAGTATAATCTCTTTGTAAATTTCATCTTTCATGTCCTGGATATTTTTTCTCATTTCATTGTGTTGTCTTACAGAGTCCTCTTTTATCTCATTGCATTTTCTTTAGATAGTTACTTGGAATTCCTTTTCAGTCATTTCAGGGGCTTCCTGTTCCATAGGGTCTGGTACTTGAGAGTTACTCAATTCCTTTGGTGGTGTCATATTTTCTAATATTTCATATTTCTAGTATCTCCACATTATTTTTTGGTTGTCTGGTAGATCAGTTGTTTCATCTATTACTCTGGAGTGGACTTGAGGAGAAAGACTTCTTTTTCTGGGCTTGTCCAGTGACTCTCCTTGTGTAAACAAAGTCAAATATATAGTGGGCCACCTGCACAGTAGTCATGGTTAATATTGAGGCAGAGAGCCATCCTTGCAGCATTATTAGCTGTGGTGGTGGCTGTTGTGTACCACCTCCGTGGAAGCTGTGTGAAACCTTGTGGCAGCAGCAAGGCGCACATGGTCCTGCCTTCTGTGCAGGTGGGATGGGGGTCTGGGCGGGTGGCTGCCCTGTTCTCCTGCCTGCCTGGGTGCTTCCCCTGTCAGCAGTGTGGTGCAGGGTCCTCCCTTCTTCTTGGGAGGGGCAGGGATCTGGCAGGTGGCTGGCCCGTTCTCCTGCATGCCTGAGTGCCTCCGACATCAGCAGGGATGCCGTGCAGGGTCCTGTCTTCTGTGCAGGCGGGGCAGGTGTCTGGCAGGTGGCTGGCCTATTCTTCTGCCTGTCTGGGTGCCTCCCCCATTGGTAGTGGCATGGCCCTGGGTCCTACCTTCTGCACAGGTGGGGCAGGGGTCTGGAGAGAGGCTGGTCTGTTCTCCTGTCTGCCTGGGTGTATTTTTTCAGTACACTATGCCAAATGCTGATGACACACAGATCTGGAGTAAATGTGGTTTATATCATCAAGGCAGGTGTGTGTGTGTGTGTGTGATATGTGTAACTCTAGGAATTTCTCTGTGTGTGTGTGTGTGTGTGTGTGTGTGATATGTGTAACTCTAGGAATTTCTCCAGTGTGGTAATTAAGATATATGGATTCTTACTCAACAATGCTGTTTATATTTTTTTAAAAACACCTATAATTTTTTAAAATATAGTCACTGCTCTTTAGTACATTTATTTCATATATCCCTGTATTGCCTATGTGTCTTGAGAGTTTTATGGGCATGTGGCTTTTCTGATAGACTGAATAAGTTTATTGGAATCTTATGTAATCTAGTGACTTTCAGAATTATGTTGTCAGAAGTAGAATTTTATTGCTTGTAGGATTACTCTTCACACATTTATACACGTAACTAAAAAAGTAAATAGCTATTTTAAACTGGAAGTGAGCTGAGCTCATCTTTTGTTGTCCTTTGAAGGATTTGGTGCTTTCACAACACTTTATGGGATACAAAGAGGTCATAGATCATTAGACTCAGTCAATTTCTCATTTCTACAGAAGGGAATTCTCCCCAAGTGTGCAGAAAGGAGCATGTTAAAGAAGATAAGAAGCTTTGGCTCTATGGTGTAAACGCTTATCTTTCACTCTTAATTTTAGAGCTAACTGTAATGTCATTAATTTAGGAGGAACTTAGAATAAAGTGGAACAGCTTATTAAAGCAA
Organism: Galeopterus variegatus; assembly: GCF_000696425.1. NCBI lineage: Eukaryota > Metazoa > Chordata > Mammalia > Dermoptera > Cynocephalidae > Galeopterus > Galeopterus variegatus. The sequence continues at coordinate 106,010 of NW_007730546.1, forward strand.
ATGTATTTGTATTAAATAGCAAAGAGCTGAAATAAAGCAAAAGAGAAAATTTAATTTAGATTGCATATTTGTGAATGTGCATCAGAGACAACATTCTTTGACTATATGAACTTTGATGAAATGACAATTTAAATGCTTTGAAAACTGTTAACTTTTTGAAGTTGTGAGATCACTTAGCTTGTGTCTATCATCTTTGGAAAGTAAGTGCTGAAACAATGTGATAATATACATTACATAGAGAAGGAAAGAAAAAAAAAGTCTCTGCATTATAAGATCTCATATTCTGACAGATTACATTCATCCATTCATTTTTATTGAATATACAGGGGAGAGGCCATGGATATACATTAATTAAAGAATAACAGAAATAAATGGGAATTATAAGTATCATAAGTCCTGCAAAGTTGAGATTTATGGAGCTGTAAAAGAATTATGTGGAGAGATTTGATGTAGTCATGGTCCTCAGGGAAATTTTTCTGTGAAAGTGATGATGACTTGAGCTCTGAAGAAAGACTAAGAGTTACTAGGCAGAGGGTAGAGGGAATTGTATTTCCTGTGCTTGAAACTATTCACATATTTTATACTGTACAGTATATCTACGTATATAGTAATGGCCTGCAAGATCAGCTCAAGTTCATCTTCCTTTTCAGATGAGGAAACTAGAACCCATAAAAGTTAAGTAACTTACTTAAGTTTCATAGATTGCTTGTGAGAAAAATTGAATCTAAGACTCAGGTTTTATGTTTAACGCCATTTCCATCAGGCCAGGTTCAAGACAATGGAACAAAATAGAACAAAAGTGCACCCAACGTTTTATTCATTTATTTACTCATCTTATAGTTATAACGTACTTACTGTGTAGAAGGCCCTGTGCTACTTGATGTGAAAGATACATAGGTGAATGATATGTGGCATTTGCTTTTAGGGAGGTTATGATCTGTTGGTAAATATAAACCATACATCTGAATTTGTAGAGTAAAGCAATATATATCAACAGAAAAATATAGATAACAATGTAGGAATTGAGATGAGGAAGGGATTATGTTCATTTGGAAGGCATTTGTGATGACTTACTGGAGGAAATGATGATTGAGCTGGCTCAAGCATGAAAATGAAAGGCATTTAGTACAGAGTGAACTGCATGATTAATGGCAAGGAGGTTGTCAGGGCATCAGCAGGTAGTTCTCTTTAGATGGCACTAAAACATGTGAAAGGAGGGATAGTGGGAAATGAATTTGGAATGTGAATTGAGGCTTGATTGTAGATAAATAGTATAGATAAGTGGTAGCCCTTAATTTTATTATAATAAGGGGAACAAACTTAATTGTTGTAGTTCAAGGCTAAGTGCATTGGGTAGAGGATAAAGAAAGGTTGAATATGTAGGGGCTCTATGGAGTGCTGGGGATACAAAGATGAATATATACAATTTAGGAAGTGTGATGGATAAAACATGGAGAAAGCCAGATGTGAGAAAAATGATGCTCAGTTCTTCTGTGAGGAATCCATTAGCTCTTCTGTGAAGAGTTCGGAAAGGCTTTGTATATAGGTGGGGTTTTAGTTGCTGTTAATCTCTACTTGTTTTTTCTTCTTTGAATCATAGGTTAATTATGAACTGTCCCGACCCGCAGGATATTCAACGAGGACCCTGGAGGGGGGTGGGGGTGGGAATTGGATGGGACAAGAGACACGAGAAATGAAGACAAGACAGTATTCTGATC
>NW_007730546.1:108442-113434 GCF_000696425.1 Galeopterus variegatus
AAATAAGGTATGATTGGTATTAATGATAGGGCAGTATGGAAGAAAAAGTCAGGACTCTTGTGAATGATCAGAACATTTCAAGGTAATTGGAAATAGTCCTATTAATTCATATTTCAATCTGTCATTGCCAGAGTTCTTGATGGCCACTTAGAATAATCCATATTAATTCTAACATGCATGAAACCTCCTCCTCACTGTGTGAAGGGTAAAGAGAGAAGGAAGATTCATGGCCTAGGAGCATGGGCTTTGGAGTTTATGATTGGTATCCAAGGACAGTCCCGGTTCAAATTCTGTCAGTACTTACTGGCTGGGTGATCTGTATAAACAACTAAATGTCACTGCCCTCAGCTTGTTCAACTGTAAAATAGGGAAAATTTTATCTATCTCTCAGGGTTGTGGAAAGATTTAAATGAAATGAGTACTTAAGGAATATGCCTGGCACATAGTAAGTGTTCAGTGAGTGATACCTTTTAAAAAAGGTATAGTGCTCCCAAGAGGATGGCATTTAGTGTCCTAATCTCCATGTAGAATTTTGACCCCATCTCCACTGATCTCTGTCCTCAGGCAAGAAATCTGAACTCCTTGTGCTGCTTCTGTATACAGAAGGAATCATGTTACTCCTTCCTTCAAATGGAAGCTTCAAGTGTTGCTTTATACCTCCAAAGAGGTATAAAGATTCATTATATCATATATTGCTTTTTTCATTTTTAGATAAAGGTGCTACACAGATGGTGTTTTATTCCTTTCCTCAAACCTATTTTTATATTAAAATTGAAAATGCATCAAGTCCCTTTTTAATTCTACTTTTTTAAGTGGCTGTTTACTTAGCTTTTAAGGTGATGTGTAGACATTTCTCATGAAACCAATAATTTGTGTCACTTTATATAGCATTGCAAAAGTCATTTCTTGCCAATCTTGTTGTGACATGTAACAATTGTTAGGTGGGATGGATTTATATACAGATGCTTAAGCAGATTTTATTGATTATAAATAAAATAGCTTAAAAATAAAGCTTTAAAAACTGCTGCCATTTTCAGAAGAAAAAGTAGGAATAAAGAAATGTGGAGTATTCCCTTGGGGATACTAGGATGGCTTGATTTTTTCTTTTTCTTTATTTCATGAGGTTGTAGATGCAACCTGGAAATCCAATTCGGCGCCATCACAGGACAAAATGTCAATGCATCCTCAGGGATGCTCAGAAGACAGGATAAGAGCATGCTTTCAGAAAGCCCCTGACACTATACTTTTAAACTGAAATACCAATAGGGCAGGCACATCAATCTCCAGTGTGCAAGACATATCTCATTATATATTTCTTTTAAATCAGCCTAAATCCATCCCTGGGTTCCCGACCCACTAGCTTGAAGGGAATTTAATCTCAGTCAGAATGGGGTGCTCTGTCTCATTCACAAAGTTGTGGGGCCAAGGTCCTGGGGGTGGTGCACAGAACAAAGTATTCTGGGAGGGACACTTGGCTTTTTAGTTCAAATTAATTTCCTCTTTGATGCCCCTTGTCTTATCAGTTTCTATCACAAGAGGTGTACTGGCATTTTAGGTGGGATAGTTCTTGTGTTGTAGGACTGTCTTGTATATTGTAGGATGTTTTTAGCATCCAAGACTCACTGTGACAACAACAAAAAAAGCCTTCCAACCTTTCCAAAGCCCCTTAAGTCAGCCCCCTAATAGACCTACTCTTATCCCCCAAGCCAATCTCATGGAATCTGATGTTGTTGGTGCTGTTGTGTCATCCAGTGTGTGGGAAGGTAGTGGGCTCAGTTGCTCTGAATGGAACCTGTATGGCCACTTTGCTTTAGTTTCCTGTGGAGACCTAGCCTCTTTCCTGGAGTTCTGCAAGGGGGAAACGTGGCTCACTTTACTTGTAGGTCCCACAGACCAGCCCTTCCTGAAGCTTGGAGAAGTCTTTTTCTTTCCCTTGCTGTCTATGCCATACCTGTCCCCACCTTTATTCCTCACTGTCATACCAAATGCAGTGGTTTCTTTTTGTCTGCGTAGCACAAGATTTCTGAAAAACTATAGCTGGGAAAGGAGGTTCTCTCTCGGCCACTTTTGCTTTAGCCCTGCAGGCAGGTCTACTCCCCCAAGGACTACAGAAGGTCTGGCTCTCTTCTCAGAAGGTAAATGTGAGATGTAAGAAGGCAAAATATCGAGTATAAATTTCTAAATGTGGTTTCAATTTTTGGGGTTATTCAACAGCAGCAAAACTGAAAAGTGAATTACTGTCTTAATAAATTGACCTGCCACCCAAACATAGATGTTGTACCATATTTCCTTCAAAAATGAATGATCCTGTCCTACTTCCAAGGTCTGATTTCTCCACCATGGGAAATCAGAGCTCTCTAACTTAGGCAAATAGCCAGCAGGTAAGGCTGAGGCAAAGGCAGGGTTCAGGGCTATATTTATTTTCTTTTTGGGTTTTTCAACTGAACAAAAAAACACAGAAGACTGTTTGAAAGACTGTTTTCCTCAGTTCTCCTGTTGATTCTAGTTTCTAGTTTAATAGGAGAGAAGTTAGTACATTACATGCAATGGATGTCTCAGGGCATTAGGGTGTATTTTCTTTGCTGAACCCCCTGGAGTGGTTAGTGCTAATCCTTATTTATCTGGTCTTGTTGTCCTGTGAAGTAATCAGAATTGTGGTTTACAGTATGATAATAGTACCTAACCACATAGGGTTGCTGAAGGATTAGGGGGATAAATGTATGTAAAGTGCCTGGAACACTGCATGGCACCTAGTGAGTGCTATGTAAGAAGATAATGTTAATATGTCAGGCATTATGATAAGTACTTTACACTGAATGCTCCTCTAAATCTTCCTGAGATAGATATTATCATCCCTGTTATACAGATAAGTAATATGAGGCTTACAGAATTTGTTACTTGCCAGGGAGAACATAGCCTGTAAGTGGATAAGTTGGAATTGGTTGCAAGTATAGAAGGAAGCATCCTTTCCACAAATGTGGAGCAGAGTGGGGATTGGATTTACCTAACCATTAAAAACTTGGTCAGGGGCCGAGCCCATGGCGCACTCAGGAGAGTGTGGCGCTGGGAGCGCAGGAGCGCTCCCACCACGGGTTCGGATCCTATATAGGGATGACCAGTGCGCTCACAGTGCTCACTGGCTGAGCGCGGTGCAGCCGGCCTCAAAAAAAAAGGACAAAAAAAAAAAAAAACCAACTTGGTCAGTATTATGCTGTGTTTTCTCCCCTACATGTCTGCACACTCATTGCTTTTGACTAAAAGTAATCAAAATCATCAAAATGTTAAGGCTTAAAAATGAATCTTTGTCTAAGTCTGTTGAGTAGAGAGCTTACACTTGGTATATATTTGTTTGATCCCCTTTACAGACTGCTGAAAAAGTACTGTAATTGCGGGCATTTAATGAAGCAGACTGGTGGGTACTTTTATAATGGGTTGCATTTTATTGTCCTTAGAATAATAAACAGGCTTATAATATAATGAGGAAATTTTTGCTTTGGAATTGAACTCAATATTAATACAAGTCATTGAAAGCAACACAATTTAGAACATTTTAACATTTTTTAAGTTAGCAGATGTTTTTTGTAGAACTTCACATTTTATATTTTCCTATCATCATGCTCTGAAGTAAAATAAAAGCAGGATCTCCTATTATTTTGGGTGTGGATAATTCATAATGATTTAGTTAGAAGGGATCTTATTTTTTTTCCCAGAAAAAAAGTCATTCATGGTTCATAGTATTCATGTTTTTACCAGTTAAGAACTTAAAAAAAATTGTTTGAGTTCACTTATTGTGAGAAAAGCTACTGCTCCTCTCTGTTTTCATTAGCAAGTCATTGTTTTCTTTTTTAGTTATTATTATTATTATTTTTGACTTACTACTGACAACTTTAATATGACCATATGTTTGACCCTCAAGAAACCGTCCTAACTGAAAGGGAAGAGCAAGTTGACAACTGAAAGGAGTACATGAGGCTTAGGGATGCATGGCGTGCTCTTTCTGGATTCAGCTGATATTGAAATACATCAAAGCAGTGGTCATTTGAACAATTGGAACTTCTTCAGATACAGATTCACTTCTTCTTTAGGGTAGGGACAGAGCGCAATGCAAGTGGCGATATTCTCTGGCTTCTCAAGCCACAGCATGTGGTCCATATTCTTTTGTTGAAGGGTTTCAGCCAGGTTCTTTAGAGTGGTCTCATCTGGAGCCTCGAGGCCCACTTTGTGTATGTGCCCCAGCTTCCAGAAGTAAACCGTGGTGTGTGATTGTGGTGAATGTGCAAGGTCACAGTGGCTGCGTGACAAGCCTGTGCCACCTATGCGCCTGCCAGCCAGGAGAATGGAGCCTGTGTTAGATCTTTTCGTCACACCAAGTACTGTACCAGGACCTGCGGCTCTGCCTCAGAGGCTGCCATCTTCCTTACCCTGCTTGTTATTGTTTTAATGTGTATCAAGATAATTTCTTTTTGTAAGGAAGAGGTATTTTTAAGTACTAAAAAGACTGACTTAATTAGATAAAATGTCAAAATATTTTACAAAGATTCCTTTGCAAAAGTAAGACTTTGGAAGAAGAGTTACTGAACATATAAATCACAGTTTTGGGTTCTGACTTTAAAATCAGCAACAAACATTTATAATAAGAACTATAATTCTAATTTATTGGGTTCTCACCCTCTGTCAGTTTTGTTGCCCTAAAATAAGCTGAGGCTGAACATATAAGCATGGAACTTATTGAGCCTGCGTGGACTGCAGCTGGGGAAACACATAGGTCAGGTCACCCCGAGAAATGAGAGAGAGAGAGGGAGAGAGAGCCCCTAATCATCACATCAGTTTTTCTATTGGTTAGTACACATATATAGATTTTCGATTGCTATTAGGTTACATCTTTCATACAGACATTTAGGGTAAGAGTTACAAGAAGCATTCTAAGTTATCTTATTACTTTTTCTGGTGCCTATATGTCTGGAAATGGTCTTAGATTTTCCAGGACATGTG
>NW_007730546.1:113993-114773 GCF_000696425.1 Galeopterus variegatus
CTTATTACTTTTTCTGGTGCCTATATGTCTGGAAATGGTCTTAGATTTTCCAGGACATGTGAATGTGACTGCTGGCTTATCCCAGATTTCCAAGGCACTACAATTTAGCTGACCTGGTCAGAGCAGATTTTTTAGTTATCAGTTTATATTCTAAGTACTTTATTTTATTAATTCTTAATGACAAAGCAATAGGGTGAATAGTATTCCCATTTTATCTATGAAGGAACTGAGGAGTTAAAGTTGCACAATTTCCCTAGGTGAGAGATTTGGAGCAGTAATTTGAATTTAGATCTGTGATTATTCAGTTCTTGTAACTACAGCATTTTGATATGAATAATATAGAAATACACAGACTATTGTGAACATACAGAGGTGGACGCTTAATCAAGCCTGGGAAACGTGAGTCTTAAAGTATGCAAATTAGCTAAAAGTGTGTCTGAGGTGGGTAGAGTGGGTAGGGGTGAGAAGAAAGAAATTCCAGATAGAGGGTTCTGGAAGTAGGGGATCTTAGTACTGTTACTTGTAGTATACTGAGAGTATTAAGTGAGACGGGGGGAGGATGCCAGAGAGGCAAGGTCCACATTTTGGAGAATCTGTATTGAAGAGCTTGAGCATTATCTTATATGATCAAGAGAAACTGATAGGTTTCAGGCATATAAGTGACATGGTAATATTTGTGTTTTAGGTAAATCATGCTTAAATGGGTGAAGAAATAGTTTTAGAAGGCAGAACTGTAAGTAAGGAAACCAGTTTCAGTCTTCCATCTGAAAGATGATGAAG
>NW_007730546.1:116896-118049 GCF_000696425.1 Galeopterus variegatus
TGCTGAGATGGGTAGGAAGAGAATATTTCCTTTATACCAGTGGTTTTGAAAGCTGACTGCTCATAGGAGTCACTTGGAGAACTTTAAAAAAATAATGATGCCAGAGTTACCCCCAGATATTCTGGATTAACTGATCTTGTGTGATATAGGTTATCAATTTGTTTTTCATTTTAACATGTAATTGTATGTATTTGTGAGGTAGAGTGTGTTGTTTTAATTCATGGATATACAGTACATTGATTCACTTAGAGTAGATAGCATATTTTTGAACTCCTTAATCCACCACTTTCCCTCCCCCCACCCCACTTTCTCTCCCAGCCTCTGGTAATCTACACATCTATGTTCATTAGGGGTATTGGTCTACAATTTTCTTTCTTTGTCTTTTTCTGGTTTTGGTATTGAGGGTGATGCCGGTATTGTAGAATGACTTTGAAAGTATTCATTCCACTTCAGTTTTTTGGAAGAGTTTGATAAGAATTGGTGTTAGTTCTTCTTTAAATGTTTGGTAGAATTTGGCAGTGAAGCCACCTGGTCCTTGGGTTTTCTTTGTTGGGAGACTTTTTATTTCTTCTTCAATCTCACTACTCATTATTGGTCTGTTTAGGTTTTCTAATTCTTCATGATTCAACCTTGGTAAGTTATTGGTAAGTACAGGAATTTATCCATTTCTTCTAGGTTTTTCAGTTTGTTAGCGTATAGTTGTTTATAAGAGTCGCTTGTGATCCTTTGTATTTTTGTGGAGTCAGTTGTAACATCTTTTCCATTTCTGATTTTATTTATTTGAGTCTTCTCTCTTTTTCTCTTCATTAGTCTAGCTAAAGGTTTATCAATTTTGTTTATCTTTTCAAAAAACCAACTCTTCGTCTCATCTATCTTTGCATTGTTTTTTAAATCTCTAATTCATTCATTTCTGCTCTGATCTTTGTTATTTTTCTCCTTCTACTAATTTTGGGTTTGGTTTGTTTGTTTTTCTAGTTCTCTGAGGTGAAGCATTAAGTTGTTTATCTGAAGTCTTTCTTCTTTTTTGACGTAGAGATTCATTGCTATAAATTTCCGTCTTAGAACTGCTTTTGCCATGTTTTATATGTTCTAGTATATTGTGTTTACATTTTCATTTGTTGCAAGGAATTTTAAAATTTCCTTTTTGACCCAT
>NW_007730546.1:119551-120504 GCF_000696425.1 Galeopterus variegatus
CTCTATGTCTTTTAATTGAGGAATTTAATCTATTTACATTTAGAACTATTATTGATATATAGGGACTTGTGACTGCCATTTTGTTACTTTACTTTTTTTTCTGGTTGTTTTGTAGATCCTTTTTTCTGATCCTACTGTCTTCCTTTGTGATTTAGTGCTTTTCTCTAGTAGTATACTTTGTTTTCTCAGTATTTATTTTTAGTATGTCTATTATAGATTTTTGTGGTATGGTTACCATGGAGCTTACAAAAAAACATGTTATAGTTATAACAGATTATTTTTAACTAATAACAACTTACCTTTGATTGCTAAGGAAAAAGTAAAGAAAGTCAACTCTACACTTTGACATCCCTATCTCCATTTTTTGACATTTTGTTGTTTCATGTTGCATCTTTTAATATTGCTGATGTCTTATACAGTTGTTTTATTTGCTATTATCTTAATAGATTTTGTCTTTTAGCCTTCATACTGTGGATATGAGTGGTTTATTCACCACCATTACAACATTGGAATATTCTGAATTTGTCTTTGTACTTAACTTTTCTAGTGAGTTTTATTCCTTCAGATGTTTTCTTGTTACTCTTTAGCATCATCTTCTTTCAGATTGGAGAACTCCCTTTAGCATATCTAATAAGCAGGTCTCATGTTGATGAATTTCCTTAGCTTTTGTTTGTGTAGGAAAGTCTTTATTTCTCCTTCATTTATAAAGGTTAGTTTTGCTGGATACAGAATTCTTGGTTGACAGTCTTTTTTCATTGGTACTTCGAATATATGTCATTCCACTCACCCCTGGATGCTGTAATCTTTCTCCATACTTGGGAAATTTTCAGCCATTGTTTCCTTAAATTATTCATTAAAAAATTTTTCAGCCATTATTTTCTTAAAAAGAGACAGCTTTCGGGGCCGGCCCGGTGGCGCACTGCTACAGTGCGCCGCTTGGGAGCGCGGTGGCG
>NW_007730546.1:121161-128368 GCF_000696425.1 Galeopterus variegatus
TGAGGGTTGCGATCCATTGCCGGACATGAAAAAAGACAAAAAGGAAAAAAAAAAAAAAGAGAGACAGCTTTCTCCATCTCTTCCTTTTACATTTCCTCCAGGAATGACAGTTATGCAGAGGTTATTTTGCTTGATGGAGTCCAATAATTGCAGCAATTCTGTTTTATTTTTTCTTATTCTTTTTCCTTTTTGCTCTTCTCATTGGATAATTTCATATCTTTTGTCTTGGAGCTGACTGATTCTTTCCTCTGTTAGATTAAGTCTGCTGTTGGACATTTCTATCAAGTTTTCAAGTTCAGATAATGTATTTTTTATTTCTAGAATTTCTATTTGATTTTTTATTTGATTCTATTTCTTTGTCAAGTTTCTCATTCTCATCCTGGATTGTTTTCCAAATATCATTGAATTTTCTATTTGTATTTTCATGTAACTCCTGGAACATCTTTGAGAGGTTTATTCTGAATTCTCTGTGAGGCATTTCATAAATCTGCTGTTCTTCTGGGTCCATTGCTGGTATTTTGTTTGTTTCCTTTTATGGTATCATATTTCTCTGTTTTTTCTTGATCTTTGCATCTTTACATTGATGTCTATGCGTTTGAGGAGATGGCTACCTCTTCCAGGTTTTATGGGTGTTCTTTGATGGTGTTAGACCTTTACTGCTCAATTACCAGAACATTATTTCTGGTATGTGGTTTTTTTCATTCAGCAGTGGATTAATAGTACCATCACCACTTAAACCCTGCACTAGAACTAATTTGCTGCCCTGTGGTAAATTCCCTGATTGGGGGGAACTTCCTGTTGGGAATGGGAAATTGGCATGGGAAATTGAACTCTGTGCCTGAACTAGATGGCTGCCTTGCTGTTGTTTCTCAGATTGGGACCAACTTTTTGTTCAGACCAGATTTAATTGTCAGCCTTTTAGTCACTTTTGGGTCATTTGTGGTCGCCACGAATGCAGTTGAGCTATATGTAAATTCTGGCCTGGAACTGAGTCTTTCCTAAAAACTTTGCCTCCTGCAGTTCTGTTGCACTGACCAGTCTCCACTGTGTGGCACCCGTGCTGATTGGAAGGAGATCAGCTGCCTACACTGCTCTCTGATGCACCCTGGGTGGATCCCTCCTGGCATTGCAAATGTTTCCCATGCGACAGGCCCCACATGAATCCCCCATGAAGACTCACAGACCTCTGGGTGCTCTGGGTGATTCCTTTCTCCCTTTGGTTGCAGTTCTTCCCTACTATGAGGGTGCAGGGGAATTTTGTAAGCAGCTTTGATGGCCTGGGAAATGGGATGGTGCACTTCGAAATTGTGTTTGTATACACACACACACATATTATTATTACTATTATTGTTATTATTTTTGTCGGCAGTCATCACATCCTTCTCTGCTGCTGACTTCAAGTAGCTTCACACAAATGGTGCTGCTGCGGCTTTGCCGTCTCTAGGCAGCTGCTCTGTGCTTTGTATCTTGTCAGCCCGGGGACTATCTGATTGGGTCTGATCAGGATGTTCCCTCCTCCCACCATGGCTTTCCATGCCTTCACGGACTCAGCATGTTTCTTCTCCTTTTCCTCCAAATTCCAGTTATTTCAGAATGGCAGTTTTTTTTGTTTCTGTACTTGTAAGTTGATCTCTTGTGGGGGAGAGCGACTCTGAGATTATCTATTCTGCCATCTTGGTGACATCAGACTCTCCTCACCAGTATTTTCAAATCTCCTTTGGTGATTCAACTATGCATTCAGGTTTGAGAACCACTGCTCTAGGCCAGTGATCAGCAAATGTTTTCTGTAAAAGGACAAATAGTAAATATTTTAGGCTTTGTGGGCTGTACGGTCTCTGTCAAAATTACTTAACTCTGTCATAGTGCAAAATGATCATAGATAAAATGTAAGTAAATAAGCGTGCCTGCATTCTAATAAAACTTTTTTCTTTTAAATTTTTATTATTTATTTTTTAATTGACAAAAATTATATATGTATGCTGTACAACATGGTATGAAATAGATATACATTGTGGAATGGTTAAATCAAGTGCTAATTAACATATGCATTATCTCATTTTTTTTGTGGTGAGAACACTTAAAATCTATTGCCTTCACAATTTTCAAGTATTCTATATTAACTGTTTTTACCATATTGCACAGTAGATCTCTTGAACGTATTCCTCCTGTCTCACTGAAATTTTGTATTCTTTGACCAGCATCTCCCCAATGCCTCACCTCTCCTTTCCCTAACAGTGCCTGGTAACCACCATTCTACTGTGTGCTTCCACGAGATCAACTTTTTCAGATTCCACTTATAAGTGAAATAATGTGAAGTAAATATCTTTCTATGTCTGGCTTGTTTTACTTAACATGATGTCCTCCAGGTTCATCCCTGTTGTTTCAATTGACAGGGTTTTCTGCTTTTTAAAGACTGAATAGTATTTCATTGTGTACATACCACATTTTCTTTATCCACTTATCCACTGATGGACACTTAGGTTGATTCCATATCTTGGCTATTGTGAATAATGCAATAACACTTTATTTGTGGACAGTGAAATTTGAATTTCCTATAATTTTCACATGTCATGAAATATTAATATTTTTTGTCCTCTCCACTGATAGAGTTTGGATGTGTTGTCCCCACCAAAACTTATGTGGAAATCTGGTCCCCAATGTTGTAGGGAGTTGAGTCATGGGGGCAGATCCCTCATGAATGGATTAATGCTCTCTTTGGGGGTGGGATTCCTGAGTGAGTTCTCTCGCTCTGTTATTTTCCGTGAGAGCTGGTTGTTTAAAAGACCCTGGCACCTCCTCTCTCTCTCTCTCTCTTCCTCTCGCCATGTGATCTGCTTGTACCCACCAGCTATCTGCCGCTTTCCTCCATGACTAGAAGCAGCCTGAAACCCGTGCCAGATGCAGCTGTCCCAGAATCGTAAGCCAAATAAACCTCTGTTCTTTATAGATTACCCAGTCTCAGGTATTTCTGTTATAGCAACACAAAACGGACTAAAACATCCACCCCGCTGTTAAAAAATGTATAAGCCATTCTTATCTCATCAGCTATATAGAGATGGGCTGCAGTTTGCTGTACACCTTTGCTATTCAAAGTGTGGTCCTGAACTAGCAGCATAGGCATCTCCTGGGAGCTAATTAGAAATTTAATTTTGAGTCTCATCTCAGATCTACTGAATCAGTATCTGCATTTTAACAAGATCGCCTAGTGATTTGCATGCAGATTCAAGTTTGAGAATCATTTATCTGCTCTAGGCCATATTACCCCCATTCCCACCCAGCACAGAATACAGGGGAGCCTCATCATTCCTCCTGTTGTCTCAGTGACCTTTTAGTGGAAAGTTGAGAGCATTTAAGGAGAACTCTGTGGTAAGAGGCTGTCATCCAGGTGTTCTGAATTACGTAACAATTTGGATAGTTTGGCTTTAGGTCCTAGAAATACAAGTGGGAAGTTGATATTCTGTTATGAAAATGAAGTTTAATTTATATTCTAGCACATCTAGAGGATCTGTCTTTGTACAAAACAGGCATCGTATAGTTCTTAGAGGTAGGGCCAAACTTTTCTTTCAGAAACACCTTGAATGTATTCAAACACCTCTAAAAGGACATTTTTGAGACTTCAGTGAACTAAAGCCAAAATCATGTAAGGGATCATTTTAGCTTTGCTTTGTGAGAGGAAAGCCATGGAAGCATATTAAATATCTAAAAACGAGAATTTATACTCATAGTGAGACAATTACTGAAAGAAGTGACCCCACCTTTCTTTTGCAATGTAGAGATTCAAAAAGGGAATTATATAACAAATCATACTTGCTTCTGAGGCTTATTTCAGGTAAATTGGAAAGAAATGGGATTCGAAAAACCTACAACTGACACGGGGAAGTCAATTTTTTTGAACCTTTGTTTTTTAATCTGTAAAATGAGGATAATGTTTGGGCCAATTTTCTTTCTGGAATTTTCCAAATATTAAATATATGGGAATGTGCTCTGAAAAGTACTAATTGATATTCAGATGTAAATTAACCTATGCTATAGTGTGTTCATAAGAACTAGACTAAAACTGTTTATTTGTGGGTTGATGAAACAACTGTTAGGGCTTTCTTAAGCTGAACTGAAACAGTCCTTAAGCTGAACTGAAGTATTTGTCCTGTAAAAAAGAACCAATTTCCCTTTAGCTTCAGTTGTTACACTAGCTGACTTACTTCTCATTTGACTCTGGTAAGAATAAGATTAATAATGGGACTGCAACAAGACTAAAATGTTAATTCCCCCAGGATGTGGAGAAAAACCACATGCGTACAAATGTGTTTAACATCAATATTCCACATTATTTATTTTGGCTAATTTCCTTTTAACTCACATATATGTGTGGATTCATGCACCTGTTGAGGAGAGTATTAAGCGTTGACTTATTTTGTTCATTCATTTTTTTATGACCTCATTCTACCCCTTTTGTAAAATACAAACCATCATTTCTTTCTTTAGACAAAGACAAAAAAGGTCATAGGCTCTTAAACTTTCATGCTATCCCTATATGACCATAAGGGAATGACCCCTCTGACTTTTTCCATTTCTTTTCAACAAGTTTGATCTTGTAGAAATTTAAAAATGTGAATTCTAAACTGGTATAAAAAATAATATACAGCAGATAGACTTTACCACCCTAGGCATTAATGTCATGCCACTGTTAAGTTTTGGAAACACTCATGATAGATTATTGAAATGGTTAAAAATGTATGCAGAGTGTTCCGTTCCAGCCATATCTACCATTACACTTCTGTGATGTGTACATTATGCTACAACCAGACCAGACTGTTTCTTAAAGGAGCATGCATTTTTCTGTTGCTGCAGCTTTGCTTATAATATTCTGTGTACTTAAATAGGCCTCTAGCCACCTTTTATTGATGAAATCCTATGCATCCTTCAAAGCTCAGCTCACAAGCCTCCTCATTCACATATCCTTCCTGATCCTGACAAGTAGATGTGATTTTTATCTCCATTGAGCCCTCAAAGCACTTTGTATGTACCTCTCTTATGGCACTTAGCTCATTTTGCCTTATGTTTTAGTTATTTGTGACCTTGACTTCTTTCCTCTGCTAGGCAGCTGGAGAGCAGGGACTATGTCTTCTTTATTTTTGAAATTCTCAAAAGTTAATGTTCCTATTTCTTCAAGAAGATCATTATTGAGGAGACGAAAGACAGATTTATCAGAAAAGGGACACTATAACAAGCCTAAGTTTCTTTTGTGTTTTGGATAATATGTATTGATTAAAGGGGAATATATTATATTTAATAAGGGAATTGTATCTAGGTTAAAGGTAGAAATATGTAGGGTAGGTAGATGAATGAAGAGGTGTGCAGAGACTGTAGAGAAATCCATGAGATAATGGGAAAGAAAAAGAAGAATGTTGGTATTCTGGTGATCCCGAGGATGAGGTGAGTTGAAACCACAGTTGGACCATGTAACTGATGCTGTCGATGCCCCATTCTTACCCCTTCTTTTCACTCTGAGTTCTCTTGCAGATATGATAGATGGTTCCTGTACTCACTGACAGTTTCACACCTCAAGCATCTGTGTCTCTTAGAATCTCTGACTGAGAGCTTACTTTCTTATCACAGGTTCTTGTTTAGCCCACACAAGACGACTCAGAAATGCCAGGGATTTCATGTCCCTGTGGGTGACCTTCAACCAGTGAGATATGGGGTTCAGTGGTGAAATATTTCACCTTCTCTATTTCTTTTTGATGATCAAATTAGTATAATTAGTATATTTAGCAATATACAATGTAATCATTTTTCTTGGCCCTTTACCAGTTCCTCCCTTAATCCCCCTCTACCTCCCCCTTCTCATCTCTGGTAACCTTAGTTCTGTTCTCTCTTTTTGAAAGTTCAACTTATTATTGTGATTGTCATATCTTTCCTTTTTAAAAATTTATTTGTAAATTTTTTAGTTCCCACTTATGAGTGAGGATATGTGGTATTTCTCTTTCTGTGCCTGGCTTATTTCTCATAACGTAATCTTCTCTAAATTCTCCCATTTTGCTCAAATGGCAGTATTTCATTCTTTTTTATGGCAGAGTAGTATTCTGTGTGTAAAATATACCACATTTTCCTTATCCAGTTGTCTGATGATGGACATTTAGATTGATTCCAACTCTTGGCTACTGTAAATAGAGCTGTGATAAACATGGGAGTGCAGGTATCCCTTTGACATGATGACTTCCATTCCTTTGGGTATACACCCAGACGTGGAATTGCTGGATCGTATGGCAGTTCTATCGACAGAAACCTCCATACTGTTTTCTATAACGGCTGCACCAATTTATAGTCCCACCAACAGTGTGGGAGGGTTCTCCTTTCTCTGCATCCTCACCAGCATTTGTTATTCTCTTTTTGATCATAGCAAGTCTGACTGGGGTGGGATGATATCTCAGTGTGGTTTTGATTTGCATTTCCCTGATGCTGAGTAACGCTGACCATTTTTTCTTGTGTCTGTTGACCATTTGTATATCTTTCTTTGAGAAATGACTGTTCAGTTCCTTTGCCCATTCTATTCATTGATAAAATAGTTCTGAGGTGTATTACATGTGATTCATCAGAAGGTCCTCAGTGGTATTGAGTCTCAGTTGGCCACAAAAGTAACCTAATGATTAACACATGTTTTTTTTTTCTTCAAATTTACTCCTTATTTATAACAAGGAAGAAATCACCACATGAAAAGGTACATGTCGCCATAATGGATTAACACATTCTTTACTGGCTGTTCTCTTTTCCTGATCTTCTTTTTAGATCTCCCTAAATTGTGCTTCCCAGGATCACATAACAAATAGGGTCTTGTTTTGGGCCAGCTCATCTGAAGACATTTTGATCAAATAGAGCTAAGGTCTTAGCAAAGAATAAATTACTTCAATTATAAGGCCCAATGTTCATATTAATGATATTATAATGACAAGAGCTCTAGGCAAAAGTACCAAAGAGTAATCAGAGTGGGAAAAATGTGGTTAAGTTAGCATCATTTTGGAGAAGGAGTTTTGGAGGGACGTGTGCAATAAACAGAGGATGGAATTATAAGGGGATGATCTTAGGTTATAGATAAAAAATGAGCTCTCATGCTTGAAAATCTAATATGTACTACATACTTCTCATATTTCCTGATGACTTTGGTTATAATCAGTATAAATAAAAATAAATGTTTTATACATCTACATTG
>NW_007730546.1:129580-136059 GCF_000696425.1 Galeopterus variegatus
ATGAAATTAGCACACTAACCTGTTTTACTTTTTGCTTTCCAATCTGTATGTTATAAACTTATTTTTCTTGCTTTATTGTACTGGCTAAGACCTCCAGTACCACGCTGAACAGAAAGGGTAAGAGCAGGCATTCTTGCTTCACTCCTGATGTTAGAGGAAAATGGTTTAATGTTTCACAATTAAGTGTGGTGTTAGCTGTAGTTTTTTCATAGATTTCATCTACTAGATTGAGGAAGTACCCTTCTATTTCTAATTAGCTAAGTTTTTTTTTTTTAAATAATGACTTCGTGTTGAATTTTGTTAAATGCTTTTTCTACATCGATTGAGATGATTATGTGGATTTTCTTTAGTTTTTCATAGATTTCATCTACTAGATTGAGGAAGTACCCTTCTATTTCTAATTAGCTAAGTTTTTTTTTTTTAAATAATGACTTGGTGTTGAATTTTGTTAAATGCTTTTTCTACATCGATTGAGATGATTATGTGGATTTTCTTTATTCTGTTAGTATGGTGAATTATGTTAATGACTTTAACCTTGATTCTTGGCATAAACCTTACAAGATCACGATTCTTTCTATAACTTGCTGAATTCAATTTGTGTGTGTGTGTGTATGATTTTTATGTTTATGTTCTTGAGGGATATTCGTTTATTATATCATTTTCTTATCTTTGCTTTTGATATCAGTGTCATGTTGGCCACATAAAATAAGCTGGGAAATGTGTCTTCATCTATTTTTTGAAAGAGTGTGTATGTGAAGATTAAATTTTTAAAATTCATTTTCTTGCTCAGATTCTCAAGGGGTGGAGTCAGTTTTACCCAAGTGCATAAATTGACAATGGGAGAGGGAAAAACTTGAAAAAAATTGGGGTACCATTGCCATAAGAAACAAGAGTAGAAGTTGGGCAGCAGATACAACAAATGACCGTTATAAACAATGAGGCAGAAAAAGGCATCTCATCATCAAGAACAGATAAGATTCCCCAGGTTGGTGGGGCAGGAGAGTTGGGGCGGGGGTGAGGAATTAAGAGATAGGACTCTTAATGATGAATCATGAGCAGGAGCAGAGTTAAGACCTAGAGCCTTCCCAGTGCCAACAACCATGGGGACCTCTTGGGAGCCAACTTTTGTCTGCATCTGAGCCGAATGTATTAGCATGTTGCCTATGGCAAAGGCTTGTATGAGCTGCTCTTCTATCTGGCATTAAGTAAAGAAAGACCTAACCACCTGCCAGCATGTATTCTATTGACTTTCAGCAGGTGTGATGCACTTCTATGTTTCTGCGTTTTGCTTACTTCCTAATCTACTTAATCTACTTCTCCAGACATATAGGGTGGAAACCTGTACGCTAAAGGAGTGATGGGGGTGTGGGAGGGGAACAGCTTCTTGCACCTATACTTGAATAGGTTTGAACAGAGCCAGGTGGAACTCTCCAATGCTATTAATCATCAGAAAAGCAGCCCAGTTAATCTCTCTGAAGTTGCTGAAATGCTTTTGTTTTATATTCTTTCATCTTCATGTTAAATTTTAGCTGTGATTTACCCCTTTCTTGTCAATCATGAATGATTTTTCTTAACTTCTGACATAAAGGAAAGACAACTGATTTAATTTTTTTCCCTTCTGGACTAGCCTGTATCTCATAAAGCGTCAGATATGTTTTTAAAAACTTATGCTATTTACTCTTAAAAAGGAGAATTTTACTTCATGACCAGCTGGTAAAAAATTTACTTTGGATTTTATTACACTAAACCTAAAAAAATCATTGTATGACAATATAGAATACAATGGTGCCTTGTGCAGCCACTTAAACTTTTCGGAAGGCCTGTTACGTACTAGGTGGCAATAGGGCTAGACCTTGAGATGATTTAGAGAAGGGCTGTTCCCTCCGCATGCTCTACAGCCCTATAAAGTAGAAGTGTCAGACACTGAGGACTGGGCAAGAAACACGGAAGTGGAATAAAGTGTGAGAGGCTATGAATTAATTAACTTATGTAAGACACTGTTGGGGCTCAAGCAGAGAATGATAAACTAAACTTATGAGGGTTTAGGAAAGGTAGGTTAAATACTCTTTATTCTCTAGGGTTTGCACTTCCAATTTTGCAGTCTGGGAGTTGGCCATTCAGTTAATCTAAGGAGTGATTAAATCCTAAGGAAAGTGGACTCACGATGACCAAATCCTGATTTTAGCTAGAACTAGTGTAGTAACCTAAAATAGGGAATACCTCTTCCAAGAAGGGAAGTTTACATAAGACCGGAAATAACAGGAGCTATAAATCAAGATCAGAAATCAACCTGGTAAATATATATATAGTATTTGAGCAAAGAAGGATCCCTAAGGAAAAGCCTATCCCAACTATCTGGATACTCTTGTTGTTTAGTTAGGAGTCCTTCTTAAACATGCTCTAATTTATTTCTTTCTGGTAGCCTTTTTAAATGCAACAGGTTGCTCCCTTTAATATTTTTGGTTTTTACTTTTTTTATTTTGCACCAAACATTCCGAATTGTTTCATGAAAAACACATTCAGTGAGCACTCGTAACAGTAATAGCTAATATTTATCGAGTGTTTATGTGCCAGTGCTTTATATGGATTATCTCCTTACCCCTCATAAGTTCTTTATGAAATAGATATTATTTTCCTGTTTTTTAAATGAAGAAACAGGCATGTGGACATTATGTATCTTACCTAAGGTCACACAATTAGGAAGAGTTGTTCCAGAACCTGTGCTATTAAGCATTCTGTGATTCTGCTTCAGTCTGTCTTTTGAGCTGCCTGAGATGAAGAGATGATTTGGTATAATCTGTTTTCATTTTTAAGATGTGAACAGAGAAGATTATGGGAACTAAGTTTATGGCTGAAATAGAAAACCAAGCTGCCTGCTCTTACTGTACTTTCTTACATTCTACGGCCTGGAAACCAACTGCTTCAGTTAAGAAGGGCAACTTGTGTTTTAAGAAGCAAGCATTTTCTTTTTCTTTTTATAAACTTCCATGGGGGTAAAATTGATGATAAGATAGAAATATAAATCCCCATAACAATATATCAATGCGAAGACACTGAAATTTTTCTTTGTTTTTCATATATCGTTATTTGCATCTGCTTTCTTTCTGTTCTTCCTTAAAAATCCACTTCTGAAAATATATTTAGCTTTTCTCTTTTTGGTATGGGAATTCATACGTACATTTTAATAAGAGTAACAATAAATGGTTCTGGTTGTAAAATCTCTCTCTCTCTGATTGCTTCATCCTGATCGGGTAGGATTCACCCTCTTTAGGGTGAGTGGAAGTTCAGTCTCCAAACAGCTTAAGCTTTGGACTCTACAGAGCAAGCACTGCCAACATTCTGATTTATGTGTGGTTTCAGTGATGAGGACTACTGTCTTTTGTGGATTTAGGTGAGAACACCAGAGACATTTTACTGGAAACCTCGTGCTGCACTTAATTTCCAATAGGTTAGAGGCAACCCAAGATGCGATTATGTGCATGGAAGCATAATCTGGTCTCAATATCTGTGTTGCTTATAATATTTTAAACTGTAACCTTATTCCTCATGTACTGTGTTCATTCTTACATGTATTTTTCCGTGTTCCTGCTTTTGCCTTTGGGGAGTAGATGACTATAAACTATATGTTAAAATGATTTTCTTTTTGCTGTCATTTTCCATAATTTTTTAGGTCTTATGCAAAAATACAAGTGCTTTTTCTCCTGACCTTGTACAAAAATAAGGAAGTAGATAAGCTTAGCAATTTAAAATCCTCTGTCAATAAAGAATCTCATGCAAGTTTTGTTCACTGATAAAATAAGACTTGTTTTATGCACCACATACTTGAATAGAGTACAAGTTATTTATGTTACTTTCAGGAACACTGACTTTTGGTAGAGGGAGTGCAAACCTAAAGGGGTAGGGGAATAGCATTTGCAAAGGAGGAATAATAATTGTATTTTTAACTGTCAGTATTTGGGCAAAAGGAGAAAAGTTACAATAAGCAGAAAAATGGAGGAGCCATTTTAAAATTCAGGAGGATTGTTTATATTACCCAAACAGGTCACTGTGACTCAAACACAGGATAGAGTAGCTAAAACAAAATTTGTCTTAAGCTGCCCTTGTTTCTTGCTTTTAATATGCTTAGATGATTTACAAAGTCTTTCTACTCAGTTTCTTCATATGAGAATGGAACTAATTTGATGCAGTTTGGTGGCAAGCATGACTCAAATACAGGATAGAGTAGCTAAAACAAAATTTGTCTTAAGCTGCCCTTGTTTCTTGCTTTTAATATGCTTAGATGATTTACAACGTCTTTCTACTCAGTTTCTTCATATGAGAATGGAACTAATTTGATGCAGTTTGGTGGCAAGCATATTTTCATGTTTTCTTTGTATGGAAAACAGGTTGAGTTTACAGTGTGAACATGCCCTGTTAATCTTTTTGAAGATTATTTTTGGAAGTAGCATCTACTCTTGGGTGTACCTTTGCTGGCTGAGGAAATGTAATCAATATAGATGGAATGGTGCATTACATTCTTGGACACTTCTTCCTTTTCTTTTGTGAATTTTCTTTTCCTGGTTTTAACAGTATAGGAAAAGGAGATAAGGGAGGGATCAGGAAAAGGAACTGCCCTGGCTTTAATCAGGGACTGAATGCAGCGTGGACTGTATAGGTCACTTAGGGACTGAAGTAGACACAAAAGCACTGTCCTGTGTAGTGGAAGGACCCCTTGCCAGATCTCAGGAAGCTCCACTTCTGGGTGACCTTGAGCAAGTTGCCCATTTTCACTGGGCTTGAGTTTCCTCATCGGAGAGATGAAGAATTAGAGCTGATGAGGTTCCTTACAGAGTAACTTTCCACAATCCTAAATAAAGGATGGAAGGTGACATTGGTCTCACTTGTTAGGCAAGGCTCCTGATGCCTTGTGCAAGAGTGGGTACTGAGGCAGTGGCTTCTGTAGTCATACTTCTGTAGTCATTTGTTAGCCTGAGGAAGACATTCCTTCAGAGAAGGCTCTAGTTGCAACTTCGCACAACAGGAGATTCTAATAGGTGTTTTGACAGCATAGCTACTTGTAGAGAAAAATCCTTCTCAGGACAACAGAGGCTCTTCAGTATGGTCCTATGCTCTTCCAGGTCCTTACTGATGTGCCCCAGTAATGCTGGAAATAAGTGGTTCCTATGCCTAATTCTGGTATCATTATAGAATTAACTGGGCTTTAGTCTGAAACATAACAGCAAAGTTCTCTGGCATGCTGAGTTGGGGGTTGCAGGGTTCAAAATTTCTTGTCCTCCTCATATTCTAAAACACAAACCTAAACCTCATCACCTTCCTGCAAACTGCACAGGAAATCAAAGAGATGAGAGCCCAGCCTCTAGTCAATCCCCAAGATTAGAAGAGTTTAAGTAACCAGGCCTACTCCTGGGTTCTTTTTTTTTTTTTTTTCCCAATGTCTACAAGTATTTTTTATTGATTATGGGCATGAGGGGGTGACAACCAGCTTTGTATCTCATGAATATTCATAACCAAAAAAAAATAAACCTCAGAAAATTAGCAATGGTCAGCTTACTAATGGCTGGAATACATAAAAGAGTCCCAATCACGTGCATACAGTGACCTTCTCCCCAGACAAACATAACCAGTTCAAGTTTTTTATCCTGGTTTTAAAGTGATAGAAGATATAAGTGTGATGGGAGATGTGTTATGTGAATATGGACCTCAATTTCCCCATTTCTATAGTAAGAATGATATCTTTGCCTTTTTGTTACCATCAAGATAATGTTTCTTGATTTAAAATTAGCATTTGAGGGACGGCCCGGTGGTGTACTGCTACAGTGAGCCGCTTGGGAGTGCGGCGGCGCTCCCGCTGAGGGTTCGGATCCCACATACAGACCGGCCGCTCACTGGCTGAGCAAGGTGCAGGCGCAACACCGAGGGTTGCGATCCCGTTGCCGGTCCCGGTCCGGTACGGGCGCGACACTGAGGGTTGCGATCTGTTGCCGGTCACGAAAAAAGACAAAAAGGAAAAAAAAATAAAAAATAAAATTAGCATTTGAATATGTAATGTTTTAATACATACATATTTAAGTACGTTTACTTTGCTTCTTATAATAACAATGTTACTTACTGTAGAAAATATTTTACAAAATTAATGTTTTTACTATCAGGAAATGTCTTTTTCAATATGTGAAACCCTATAACGCTATCACAGCAGATTTTAATTGCGAAAATTAAAGGAAATTATAGGAAAGTAAATTAGTTTACTTGGGTTAACTGGAGAGCTAACTTGGTTAGAGTTTGTTCAGTTCTGAGTTAATTTATACTAGTCCCTTTTATTCAGAAAGTTGTAATTTAGTCATAGAAATGTAGCTCAGGGATAAGTATGCCAAAAAACTGTCCTAGTCTTTTGAGAAGTTTTTAAAGGAGTAAATAATATTGCAAAGTGTACTGTTTTTTTTTCGGTGCTCATTCATATTCAATGACAGCTGAGAGAATTC
>NW_007730546.1:136069-156750 GCF_000696425.1 Galeopterus variegatus
CATGAGTATTTTAAATTGATGAAAATATAAAATTTTGTATATACTAAAATTGTGTCAAAAAACCAAATATGTAGGGCCGGCCCGGTGGCGCACTGGAGAGTGCGCCGCTTGGGAGCGCAGAGGCGCTCCCGCCGAGGGTTCGGATCCCATGTGGAGACCGGTTCCCGCTCACTGGCTGAGCGCGGTGCGGGTGCAACACCGAGGGTTGCAATCCCGTTGCCGGTCCCCGGTACGGGCACGACACCGAGGGTTACGATCCCATTACCGGTCAGTAAAAAAAGACAAAAAGGAAAAAAAAACAAAAACCAAATATGTCATTATTTATGGTCTGATAAAAAGTGGTCCAATTTAAGTCTTAAGAAGATAGAAATAGTAAGCTTCAGGACTTAAGAAGATTGAGCCAAAAAAAGAACTAAAAGATACCGTTGTGCTCAGTCTGTAAGTATTGAAGAACAAACAACATTGACAATACTTTGCTTTTGATATATCATTTTTCATTTAATTTTGGCATTCCTCAGAAAAAGTATTTGGTATATTTGAGGTTTTAGAAGGCTTTTTTGCAGGGATAAATTAGGAATACCACCTGCTCTCATCACCCGAGATTTATTTCTCATACCTTAAAACAATACATTCTCTGAAATAAGAGCCATCCAGTTCATTCCCTACTAAGGCTGGGATAGTTTTCTGTTACTGTGAACTCACTAATGTATCCTGAATTCAGATGTTTTCTTTAGTCCTACCGTACCTATTTCCCTTTGAAGGATATTAATGGTTTGTTGATTTTGATTTCAGCAAGTTTTGCCAAGTCATTCAGGCCAAATGTACTTTTCTGTGATCTTTTAGTAGTCACTATGGAAGAGAATTTAGAAAGCACATGGAAGGTGATGCCTTTTCTTTTTTAAAAGATTGTATTCCTAGAGCATTTTTTAAACTTGAAATCAACTTTTGTTATAGTTATCACCTTTCTTTTAAATGACAGGTGCTCCTGCTTGTCAATGTGTATACTTGCATATTCTGTTTATCATGTATGTTGGAGTTACTATTGAAAACATTCTTTTGTGATTTTTCTAGAGATGCTCATATACATTAATAGTAATTTAGGAAACCTAGTCAGTTTCATTTGAACATTTTTGTTCTAGAAGCCATATTAGAAACTGGCTTATACAAACTCAGAAGGCTTGACTTCCTTAGATTACTCTTATCCCTCCTAGGATAAGTCTCCCTTCCTGCCTGCAGATGACCTCATGGAACACCTTTCTGACTTAGTTCCTCACTTATGTAGCCTCCCACCATTTCTACTCTTCCCACCTCTCTAGGAATATTTTTCACTATTATTCTCTTTCAGTTTACCTAGGTTATAGTTTATTACCAAAGCAATTGTTTCTCTCAGTTACCTGTCACTGTGGATCTATCTTAAATTTATAGAATTAAGACAGTACATTTTTCTTTTATAATCACACTTGAACTGAACCCATACCACTAACATAACATTTTTTCTCATTACAAAATTAAAACATTTTTATTGTTGGAAATTTGGAGAGCTCAAGAAAATATGAAAATGCTAGGGAAAGACAAAACAAACAGAAGCAAAATATAATCATTTTCTTGAAGATAAGTATAGTTCATACTTTTGTGTAGATCCTTGAAATAGAATCCCATTAACTTATAACCATTTATTAATAATCCTTCAATGATTTGAACTTATTTTATGAACAAACGGGCCCACATGGTTCTGGATTTTATGTTCTATTTCGTTGTCTCAGTTCAACTTTATATTCTGTTCCATTGTCTCGGTTCAACTCTATTATCATTATTTTGGCTTGATAGCAAATTTAGACATCTATTTTTATAAGCCCTCTAGCATTCTTCTTTTTCAGTATTTTCTTGTCTGCTATTATCTTTGTATCTGTGTATACTTTCAGAGAAATGTTTGTAAAAATGTAAAGTTAAAAACATCCCTTCAGATTTTGATTGGCATTGCTTTAAATATAAAAATTAATTTGGTTAGAGTTGACCTATTAACCATAATAGAATTTTCCCATCTAGAAGCATGGCACTAGTAAACTCTTACTGTATGTCCCTCAGCTAAGCTTTGTAGATTTCTTATTATAAGTCATAAATTTTTCTTGTTGTCTATTCCTAGATATTTTATATGTTTTGAGAGCTGTAGTGGTTAGGGTATTTTCCCATTGTGTAACATAAGCATGTAATATAAGCATGGCAGCTGCTTATACTATATGTGGCTCATAACTGGCCATATCACCAAAATCCTTTATTATTTCTAATAGTTCTAATTCAGATATCTTGAGCTATATTATAACCTTTTCCAATTTTAGTTAGTTTTAATTATTCTTTTTTATTCATTTCAATTCCTTTTGTCCTGAATTCTATAATATTTATTTTTTTATGTGACACTATTTTATTTGGAACAACTTTGTTCATAAATGAGGGCAACAGAGAGACATTATAGATGTTCAGGGGCTAAGAGAGTATATCACCCATGTCTAGGAGGCAGCATTGTGATTAAAATCATGTGCTCTGGAGCCGGAATCCTGGCTCTTCCACTTATTATTTGTATGACCTTAAACAAGTTGCTTATCTTCTTTGTACCTCAGTTTTATCATTTATAAAATGGGGATGTTTTGAGGATTTAAATGAGTTACTAGCTACAAAATACCTTTGGTAGTACCTAGAGCATACTAAACACTATGTTAGTATATTTGCTGTTATTGTTATTGTTCTTATATTTATCTTAAACTTTTTGGAATCATTTTGATTTAAATATGTCTTTTGTTGACATGTAGTTTCTCCTTTGAATACTCATTTGTTTATTACTAATATATTTGGTTCTACTTCTGATGTATGATTTGAATTTTTAAAAATCTTTTCTGGTATTTCTTTTTTTTGTGTCTTCTAAAACTGTGCTCTCTCTCTCTCTATATATATTTTTGGATCATTTTAGTAATTGGGGGTATACATTTGCTTTAAGTTTTACTAAAGGTTGTTTTCTTTTTTAAAAAACTTACTTGAAAATGTATTTTCCTAATTACCCATATTAAGAATCATTAATAATCAGGGAAATGCAAATTAAAACCACATTGTGATATCATCTCACCCAAGTTAGACTGGCTATAATCAAAAAGACTGAGAATAACACCTGCTGGCGAGGATATGGAGAGAGGGGAACTCTCCTACAGTGTTGGTAGAAATGTAAATTAGTACAGTCATTATGGAAAACAGTATGGAGTTTTCTCAAACAACTACAGATGGATCTACCTTAGGATCCAGCACTTCTAGGTATACACCCAAAGGAATGGAAATCATCGTGTCAAAGGGATACATGCACTCTCAGTTCATTGCAGCTCTATTTACAATAGCCAAGATATGGAACCAACCTAAATGTCCATCGACAGATGACTGGATAAGGAAAATGTGGTATATATACACCATGAAATACTACTCAGCCATAAAAAAGAATGAAATATTGCCATTCACAGCAACATGTATGAGCTTGGAGAAAATTACATTAAGTGAAATAAGCCAGGCACAGGGGTAAAAATACTGCATGTCTTCACTGATAAGTGGGAGCTAAGAGAGAAAGGAAGGAAGGAAAGAAGGACCACAGTGGTGTGTTGGACTTGCAGAGGGAGAGAACATACCTAGGGTTGCCAGGGAGGGAGGAGGTGAGGGAGAGGGAGGTCGAGGAGAGGTTGGGTGGGCGACTTGGGGAATAACTGCAACTTGTGGTAATGGGCACGCTGTTAGTATTGATCTCATCATCACATCTTGGGCACAGGTGGTGGCGGTCTGCTTTGCCCCATGAATATGCATAATAAAAAAATTAAATCATGTTGATAGTCTGTCTTGATGTGAGTTGAAGGAATTTGTATCCTTTTACTCCCCCCTGCTGAAGCTTCCAATTTCTGTTGACATATTTGATTATTTTTTATCTCAGTTACTACTTAAAATATTATTTTTAACTCACATATCTTTTCTTTCAGTAATTATTATTCCATTTTATATTTTCTTCTATTTTATATTTTAGCAGCTATTTGGCTATAGTTCTGTGATTAAGTGGTGGCAATATTTATTCCCATTTGTGTTATAGTACAACTTGAATATTCTTGAGTTTTTTGTTTTACCTAACCTGTCAATGGCTGGAATATGCTTCTAAGCTTTTATTTTTCCTCCAGGATGCATGGATGGCATATTTTATAAGTCCTTACATATCTGATAATCTTTCGGTTATGTTTACATGTGAATGATGATTTGTCTGGATATAGAATTCTTGAGAAGCAGTCGTTCCCCGTGGAAACACTGTATAATTTTATTCCATATGTAATTTTGTGAGGAAGGGATGTAGGCCAATCTGTCTTTTTAAAAAATAATAGTGATTATTTTTAAATTTTAACATTTACTTGTATATATTTGTGGGGTACAGTATGTTGTTTCAACACATACATATACCGCACAACAATTCACTTCGGTTAGATAGCATAGTTTTGCATCCATTAGTCCACCATTTCTCTTCACCCACACTCCCCTCCCCTCCCGGCTTCTCGTAACCATTGTTCTACTCTTTACTTCTATGAGAGCCTTTTTTTCTTTTATTAGATTCCACATATGAGTGAGAGCATGTGGTGTTTGTCTTTCTGTGCCTGACTTACCTTACTTAACCTGATGGTTTCCAGTTCCCTCCATGTTGCTGCAAATGATAGTATATCATTTCTTTTTGTAGCTGTATAGTATTCCATTGTGTACATATACATATATACATTTTTTTATCCATTCATCCATTGATGAATATTTAGGTTGATCCTATCTCTTGGCTATTGTGAATAGCATTGCAATGAACATGGGAGTGCAGGTGTCTTTTTGATATATTGATTTAATTAGCTTTGGATATCTATCGAGTAGCAGGATCATAAGGTAGATCTATTTTTAGTTCTCTGAGGAATCCCCATACTGTTTTCCAAAAGGGCTGTACCAATTTACATTCCCACCAACAATGTAGGAGGATTCCCTTTTCTCTGCAACTTCACCAGCCTTTGTTATTTTCTGTCTTGTTGGTAATAGCTATTCTAACTGTAGTGATTATGGTTTTAATTTACATTTCCCTGATGATTAGTGATTTTGATCTTTTTTCATGTGCTTGTTGGCCATTTGTATGTCTTTTGAGAAATATCTGTTTAGGTCCTTTCCAATTTTTAAATTGGGTTATTTATTTTTTTTTGCTGTTAAATTTTTTGAGTTCCTCATATGTTCTGGATATTAGCCCCTTGTCTGATGTGTAGTTTGTAAACACTTTCTCCCATTCTGTAGGTTGTCTCTTCACTTTTGTGATAGTGTCCCTTGCTGCGCAGAAGCTTTTTAGTTTGATGTAGTCCTGTTTCTGTATTTTTACTTTAGTTGTCTATGCTTTTGTAATCTTGTTCAAAAAAGAGCTGCCCACTCCCATTTTGTGCAGTGTTTCCCCCATGTTTTCTTCTAGTAGTAGTTTCTTAGCTTTGGGTCTTAAGTTTAGGTCTTTGATCCATTTTGAGTTGATTTTTGTGTATGGTGAGAGATAGGTATCTAGTTTCAATCTTTTGCATGTGGATATCCAGTTTTCCTAGCACCATTTATTGAAAAGGCTTTCATTTCCACATTGCACCTTTGTCGAAAGTCAGTTGTCTATAAGTGCATGGCTTTATTTCTGGGTATTCTATTCTGTTTCATTGTGTATTTGTCTATTTTTATGCCAGTGCCATGCTCTTTTGATTATTGTAGCTTTATAGTATATTTTGAAGCCAGGAAATGTGATGCCTACAACTTTGTTCTTTTTGTTCAATATTGCTTTACTGATACAGGGTCTTTTGTGATTCCATTCAAATTTAAAGATGATTTTTCCTATTTCTTCGTGTTTTGGTAATTGGTATTTTGATAGGGGTTGCAGTGAATGTGTAGATTGCTTTGGGTAATATGGACATTTTAAAGATGTTAATTCTTCCAACCCAAGAATATGGGATATCTGTTTATTTATTTGTGCCCTCTTTAGTTTTTATTGTTGACATCTTTCACCTCCTTGGTTAAATTTACTCCCAGGTATTTCATTTTTTTGCTAGCTCTTGTGAATGGGATTACTTTCTTGATTTCTTTCTTCACCTGTTTCATTATTGGTGTATAAGAAGGCTGTTGATTTTTGTGTGTTGATTTTGTATCCTGCTACTTTACTGAATTCATTTATTAGTTCTAGTAATTTTTTTGTGGACTCTTTAGTTTTCTGTGTATAGGATCATGTCATTTACAAATAGGGAGAGTTTGACTTCCTCCTTTCCAATTTGGATGACCTTTATTCCTTTCTCTTGCCTTATTGAGCTGGCTAGACCTTCAAGTAGTATTTTGAATAAGAGGCATCCTTGTCTTGTTCCAGATCTTAGAGGAAACACCTCCAACTTTTTGTCCATTCAGTATGATGTTAGCTGTGGGTTTGTTGTATATGGCCTTTATTGTGTTGAAGCACATTCCTTCTATACCTAACATGTTTTTATCATGAAGCGGTGTTGGATTTTATCAAATGCTTTTTCTGCATCTGTTGAAATGATCATATATTTTTTTCTGTTTATTCTGTAAATGTGATATATCATGTTAATCAATTTGCATATGTTGAACCATCCTTGCATCCCTGGGATGAATCCCACTTNTGGTGTTGGATTTTATCAAATGCTTTTTCTGCATCTGTTGAAATGATCATATATTTTTTTCTGTTTATTCTGTAAATGTGATATATCCATCATGTTAATCAATTTGCATATGTTGAACCATCCTTGCATCCCTGGGATGAATCCCACTTGATCATATTAAATGATCTTTTTAATGTGTTGTTGGATTCTGTTTGCTAGTATTTTATTGAGGATCTTCAAGTCTGTGTTCATTAGGGATATTCATCTCAAGTTTTCTTTTTTTGTGGTGTCTTTTTCCCGTTTTGGCATGAGGTTAATGTTGGCCTCATAGAATGAGTTTGGAAGTATTCCCTTCTCTTCAGTTTTTGAAAGAGTTTGAGAATTGGTGTCAGTTCTTTAAATATTTGATAGAATTTGTCAGTGAAGTCATCTGGTCCTGGATTCAACCTTGATAAGTTATACATATCCAGGAATTGATCCATTTCTTTTACTGATCACCACAGGAATTTTGACTTGCTCCATTTCTGACCTGGGCCAGTTCACCCCTCCTTAGGCAACGTGGTAGTCCCCCGCTCCCAGGAGGTCACCATGTTGATGCCAAACTTAGTGCGGACACCCGATGGGCATAGTGCACTCCAGCCCAGAACCCCTGGGCTCAAGCAATGCTCCTGCCTCAGCCTCCCGAGTAGCTGGGACTACAGGCACGTGCCACCGTGCCTGGTGATCCATTTCTTCCAGGCTTTCCAGTTTGTTTGCATATAGTTGTTTGTGGTAGTCTCTTATGAACCTTTGTATTTCTGTGGTATTATTTTAATGTCTCCTTTTTCATTTCTGATTTTATTTACTTGAGTCTTCTCTCTTTTTTTCTTTGACAGGCTAGCTAAAGGTTTATTGATTTTGTTTGTCTTTTCAAAAAACCAGCTCTTTGTTTCATTAATATTTTGTATTGTTTTCTAGATTTCTAATTCATTTATTTCTCTTCTGATCTTTGTTATTTCTCTCCTTCTGTTGATTTGGGTTTGGTTTGTTCTCATTTTTCCAGATCTTTGAGGTATAATGTTAGGTTGTTTATTTGAAGTCTTTCTTCTTTTTTGATGCAGGCATTTATTGTTATAAACTTCCCTCTTAGAATTGCTTTTTGTGTAGGTTCTGGTATGGTGTGTTTTCATTTTCCTTTGTCTCCAGAAATTTTTATATTTCTTTTTTGATTTCTTCTTTGACCCATTCATTGTTTAGGAGCATGTTGTTTAATTTCTGTGTATTTGTACAGTTTCTAGTGTCCCTTTTGTTGTTGATTTATAGTTTTATTCCATTGTGGTCAGAGAAGGTAGTTGATATGATTTCAGTTTTTTAAAATTTGTTAAGACTTGTTTTGTGACCTAATATATGGTCTGTTCTAGAGAATGTTCCATGTGCTGCTGAGAACAATGTGTATTCTGCAGCTGTTGGGTGAAATGTTCTATATATGTCCATTAGGCCCAGTCAGCCTATAGCAGAGATCAGTTCTGATTTCTCCTTGTTAATTTTCTGTCTGTATGATCTGTACTTTGCTGAAAGTGATGTATTAACGTCCCCAAGTATTATTATCTTGGAGTCTATCTCTCCCATTAGGTCTAATAGTAATTGCTTTATATAATTGGGTGCTCTGGACTTGGGTGTGTATATATTTAGGATTGTTATATCCTTTTGTTGAATTGATCCCTTTATTATTATACAATGACCTTCCTTATCTTATTTTTTTTTTACTTTCCTTGGCTTGAAGTCTGTTTTATCTGATGTAAATATAGCTATTCCTGCTCTGTTTTGATTCCCATTTGTATAAAATATCCTTTCCCATCCCTTCACTTTCAGACATTCTGTGTCTTCATAGGTGAGGTGAGTATCCTGTAGGTAGTATATTGTTGGTTTTTGTTTTATAATTCATGAGCCATTCTGTGTCTTTTACTTGAGGCATTTAATCCATTTACATTTAGAGTTATTATTGATAAATAGGGACTCGTTACTGACATTTTATTTCTCTTTTTTCTGGTTATCTTGTTGATCCTTCTTTCATTTTTTTTCAACCTTAACTGTCTTCCATTGCGATGGATTTTTTTTCTAGTGGTGTATTTTGATTTCTTGCTATTTGTTTTTAGTATGCCTCTTATATGTTTTCATGTTATGGTTACCATGAGGCTAACAAAAAACATGTTATACTTATAATAGATTATTTTCGACTAATAACAACTTAAGTTTTATGTCTAAGAAAAAAAAAAAAAGCCAACTCTAAGGTTTGGCATCATCCCTGCCCCACTTTTTGATAATTTGTTTTTTCAAGTTATGTCTTTTAATATTGCCTGTATCTTAAAGCATTGTTGTATTTGTTGTTGTCTTTTTAGGTTTATCCTTTAGTCTTCATACTAAGAATATAAGTGGTTTATTCAACTACTCTTTGGACATTGGAGAATGCTGAGTTTGTCTGTGAACTTACTTTGCTAATGAATTATGCACCTTCAAATGTTTTCTTGCTGCTGTTTAGCATCATCTTCTTTCAGACTGAAGAACTCCCTTTAGCATTTTTTTGTAATGCAGATCTAGTGTTGAATAATTCCCTTAGCTTTTTTTTTGTCTGGCAAAGACTTTACTTCTCCTTCATATTTGAATGTTAGTTTTGCTGGATAAGTCATCTTCTTTCAGACTGAAGAACTCCCTTTAGCATTTTTTTGTAATGCATATCTAGTGTTGAATAATTCCCTTAGCGTTTTTTTGTCTGGCAAAGACTTTACTTCTCCTTCATATTTGAATGTTAGTTTTGCTGGATAAAGAATTCTTGGCTGACAGTCTTTTTCTTTTAGTACTCTGAATATATTATCCCATTCTCTTCTGTCCTATAGAGTTTCTACTAAGAAATCTGCTGAGAGATGTATTGGGGCTCCTTTGAATGTTATGTGTTTCTTTTCTCTTGCTGCTTTCAGTATTCTTTCTTTGTATTTGATTTCTGATAATTTGATTATGATGTGCTTTGGTGTGTTCCTCCTTGGATTGAATTTGATTAGCAACCTCTGAGCTTCCTACACTTGGAGGCTGTCATCTTTCTCCATACTCGGGGAATTTTCAGCCATTATGTCCCTGAGTATACTTTCTACTTGTCTTTCTTTTTTCTCCCCTTCAGGTATGCCAATTGTGTATAGGTTATTTTGCTTGAGGAATTTCCATATTTGCTGCCTTTCTGTTTCATTTTTTCTTATTCTTTATTTTTGCTCCTCTGATTTGATAATTTCACATGTTCTGTCTTTGAGCTCGTTAATTCTTTCCTCTGTCTGCTCTTGGAGCTTTCTATTGAGTTTTTCAGTTCATGTAATGTATTGCTTATTTCTAGAATTTCTATTTTTTAAAAATTGATTCAATTCCTTTATCAAGTTTCTTATTCTGCTTCTGAATTATTTTTCCAGATATCATTTAATTTTCTATCTGTATTTTGTTGTGACTCCCTGTACATCCTTAAGAGGGTAATTTTGAATTCTCTGTCAGACATTTCATAAATCCACTGTTCCTCTGGGTCCATTGCTGGTGCTTCATTTGTTGATTTCCTATCTCTCTGTTCTTTCTTGATCTTTGTGTCTTTATGTTGATGCCTGGGCATTTCAGGAGACTGCTACATCTCCTAGGTTTTATATGTGTTCTTTGGTGGTGTTAGGCCTTTACTGGTTAATATCAGAGCTTTGTGTATGGTTTGTGGTCTTGGTTAATTCCAAAATTGTAGGGGCTTCCAGTGGAGACCAGTGGTAGAGTTCTATGGTTCTACTAAATTACTGCTTTGCTGCTGAGTCTCTGGGGAGGGCTTTTTGTGCTGACTGGATTTTAACTGTTGTCCTTTTAATCACTTCTGGGTCTTGTGAAATCAAATATACCAGGCCTTTGTGGAAATTTTGGTCTGGGATTGAGTCTTTCCAGCAAATTTCATCTCTGCATTTCTGTGGCCCTGACTAGTCTCCACTGAGTAGGCCTATGCAGATCAGCTGCCAGTGCTGTGCCCAAGTGTTCTCCCAGGAGGCTAACCTACCTCCTGCACTCCAAAGGCTTTGGGAGGGTAGGCTGTGTGCAGGTTCCTCACGATGACTTACTGGCCTCTGGGTGGTTCCTTTCTTCAGATGGCTGCAGCCCTTGTTCCTGTGTGGAACACAGGAACCCTTCAGGGGTCTTGCTGGCTTGGGGCCTGGTGTGGTCCATGGCCCTTTTCTCCCCTGCAGAGTCCAGGTGACTTCAGATGTGGTTTTTACTGGCTCCAGCTCAGTGTGCTGCAGCTTCTTCCTGCCTCTCACATGGCCAGCCGTGAGGTTGCTGGAGCTTGAAACGGAGGAAGCAGTTTCTTCTTCCTCTCACTGCAGCTTCTTCCACCTTCATGAACTCTCTGGGTTTCTCCTCCTCTTTCTCCGAGCTCTAATAGTCCCAGGTTGGCAGCCTTTGCTTTTTAATAGTTGTAAATTGTTCGATTTTGGGGGAAGAATGACACTGGGGATTGTCTCTTTTTCCATCTTGATGTCACTTCTTAAAAAAATTGTTTTTTAACTATTTATCTTTGAAAAATATTCATCAGGGTTCATTTAAGTTTAATAACTTGAACCTTGTATAAGATGAAGCTTTTTGGTCAGTGCTTTTAGGTTTTTATTCAGCTCAGCAATTTTATTTGTTACAGAAAAACCCTGATTAATCTAGAGGAAAGCAGACCAGGCAAAATGGCCGATCTCACTTCTCCTTAACCCACTGACATAAGCCAATGAATTGTGCATTTAAAAAAGGAAAAAAGGGAAAATTGTTGAGGGTAGTGGATAAAAAAATGGCATGCATTCTTCCTGCTATCTTTACCCCAACCTCATCCACTCTTCCTACCCTGTTATTGTAGTGCTCAAATGTTCTTCCTGTGGGTGGGCGTCATTGATGGTAAATGTGATATAAATGACTCCTTGTTCAAAGTTGGAAGTCAAAAGGTTCCAGGAGAATTTCAGATCTCATCATGCCTTTTATAGTGTTCCTAACCTACAAAATCTTGTCCCTTAGACCAGAGACTCTGCTGGTAGTCTAGAGTCCTCAGGACTGTTGCATCAGCAGCCATTCTCCTGTCATGGGTTTATTTTTTCCTGAGTTTGACTCACAAGTAGATTGCTTTATTCTTATTGGTGCATCTACTTAACTTGTTAGGAAGACAAAGATCAACTAGGAACTAAAATTATTTAGTGGCTAAAATGTGCTCTTCCAGACAAAATTCTTACTACTGCTCAGAGTCATTATAGTTTGTAAAAGTAGCTGATGCCTTTTCTATTTACTTCAACAACAACAACTATACTTTTCAGGGAAGTTTCTCATGCAGTATTAGGTGTTTTCTCTCATTTGTGTAGATTCTTCATTAGTAAAATACATTATATGTTGAATCTTTCTTTTATATTTTACACAATTTTTATCACTTTCGGCCTTTTTAATACTTTTGTTTCTTTTCTCTTCAATCTTGTCTAAGTTTATAAATTTGTTCTTCAAATCACTTATGAGATTTTCTGCCATATAGATTATTTATTTATTTATTTATTTATTACAAATATTCATGAGGTACAAACCTGTTTGTCCTCCCTCTTGCCCATGATGTGAGGGGGCCAGATTCATACTGGGGGCATACCCATTACCAGAAATTACTTTTGTACCCTTTGTCCCATCCCAATTATCCCCCAACTTCCCTCCCCTACCCCCTCTCCACTCCACTCCAATTTGTAGCCCTAGGAACATTCCTTTGCTCTGTTGGATCACAGCACTACTGTGGTCTTTCTTTCCTGCCTTCCTTTCTCTCTTAGCTCCCACATATGAGTGAGCACATGAGGTATTTATCCCTCTGTGCTTTGCTTGTTTGACTCAACATAAGTTTCTCCGGGTTCATCCATGTTGTTGCAAATGGGAGTATTTCATTCTTTTTTATGGCAGAGTAGTATTCCATGTTGTATATATACCACAGTTTCCTTATCCAATTATCCACTGATGGACATTTAGGTTGGCTCCATATCTTGGCTATTCTAAACAGAGTTGCAATAAACATGGGAGTGCAGAGACTCTGCTGGTAGTCTAGAGTCCTCAGGACTGTTGCAACTTCTGAAGAAATTAAACAGGAAAGAAAAGGAATGGACATGATGATTTCCATTCCTCTGGGTATATACCCAGAAGAGGGATTGCTGGATCATATGGAAGATCTATCTGTAGTTGTTTGAGAAACCTCCAAATTGTTTTCCAAAGTGGTTGTACTAATTTACAGTACCACCAACAGTGTAGTAGTGTTCCCTTCTCTCCACACCCTCACCAGCATTTGTTATTCACTGTCTTTTTGATTATAGCCAGTCTAACTGGGTTGAGGTGGCCATTTGTATGACTTCCTTTGAAAAATGTCTATTCATCTCCTTTGCCCATTTTTTAATTGGGTTATTTGTTTTTTTACTGTATAATTGCTTGAGTTCTTTATATATTCTGGATATTAGTCCCTTGTCCAATGCATAGTTAGCAAAAATTTTCTCCCACTCTGTAGGTTGTTATTTCACTCTGTTGACTGTTTCCTTTGCTGTGCAAAACCTTTTTAGTTTTTTATAGTCCCATTTGTTTATTTTTTCTTTTGCTGCTTGTGCTTTTGGACTCATGTTCATAAAGCCTGTGCCCAGACTTAATTGCTGAAGTGTTTCACCTATATTTTCCATTAGTAATTTTACAGTTTCAGGTCTTACACTTAAGTATTTAATCCATTTTGAGTTGATTTTAGTGTATGGTGAGGGATGCATATCATTCTTCTGCATATGGATATCCAGTTTTCCCAGCACCCCTTGTTGAAGAGGCAGTCTTTTTCCCATGTGATTTTTGTTGCCTTTGTCCAATATCAGATGGCTGTAAACCTGAGGGGTGATATCTGGGTTCTCAATTCTACTCCAC
Organism: Galeopterus variegatus; assembly: GCF_000696425.1. NCBI lineage: Eukaryota > Metazoa > Chordata > Mammalia > Dermoptera > Cynocephalidae > Galeopterus > Galeopterus variegatus. Next base: position 149,665 of record NW_007730546.1, read on the forward strand.
TGGTCTGAATGTCTATTTTTATACCAGTACCATGCTGTTTTGGTTACAATAGTGTTCTAATATAATTTGAAGTCAGGTAGTGTTATACCTCTGGCTTTATATTTTTTGCTCGGTATTGCTTTGGCTGTTCGGGGTCTTTTGTTTTTCCATATGAAAGGTAAGATTGTTTTTTCCATTTCTGTGAAGTATGTCATTGGTATTTTGATGGGGATTGCATTGAATCTGTAGATCGCTTTGGGTAGTATAGACATTTTCAAAAAGTTAATTCTTCCAATCCAAGAGCATGGAATATCAAGTTTGACTTCATCTTTTCCAGTCTGGACTCCCTTTATTTCTTTCTCTTGCCTGACTGCTCTGGCTAGTACCTCTAGTACTATGTTAAATAGAAATGGTGAGAGTGGGCATCCTTGTCTTGTTTCTGTTCTTAAGGGAAAGGCCTTCAGTTTTTCCCCATTCAGAATGATACTGGTGGTGGTCTTGTCATAAATGGCTTTTATTGTGTTGAGGTATTTTCCTTCTATACCTAATTTGTTTAGAGTTTTTATCATGAAGAGATGTTGAATTTTGTCAAATGCTTTTTCAACATCTATTGAGATAATCATATGGTCTTTGTCGTTGAGTTTGTTGATGTGATGTATCACATTTATTGAGTTTTGTATGTTGTACCATCCTTGCATCCCTGGGATGAATCCCCCTTGATCATAGTGTATACTTTTTTTAATATGTTGCTGTATTCTGATTGCTAATATTTTGTTGAGGATTTTAGCATCTAGATTCATCAAGGATATTGGCCTATAATTTTGTTTTTTTGTTTTGTCTTTATCTGGTTTTGGTATCAGAGTTATGTTGGCCTCATAGAATGAGTTTGGGAGAACAGTGTCTATTTCAATTGTTTGCAATAGTTTGAGGAGAATTGGTATTAACTCCTCTTTAAAAGTTTGGTAGAAGTCAGCCATAAAACCATCCGGACCTGGACTTTTCTTTGTTGAAAGATTGCTAATTACTGCTTCAATCTCCTTGCTTGTTATTGGTCTGTTCAGGTTTTCTATTTCTTCTTGGTTCAGTCTTGGTAGTTTGTATGTGTCTAGAAATTTATCCATATCTTCCAGATTTTTGTATTTGTTGTCATACATTTGGTTATGATAGTCTCTAATGATTCTTTGTATTTCTGTGATATTGCTTGTAATGGCTCCCTTTTCATTTCTGATTTTTTGTTTGGGTCTTCTCTCTTCTTTTTTTGGTTAACCTAGTTAATGGTTGGTCTATTTTATTTATCTTCTGAAAATATCAACTTTTTGTGTTGATCTTTTCTATTGACTTTTGGGTCTCTATTTCATTTAGTTCTGCCCTGATCTTAATTATTTCTTTCTGTCTACTACTTTTAGGTTTGGATTCTTGTTGTTTTTCAACTTCTTTGAGGTGTAGTGTTAGGTCGTTTATTTGAAGTCTTTCCATTCTTTTGATATAAGCAATTATTGAAATAAATTTGCCTCTTGGTACTGCTTTTGCAGTATCCCACAGGTTTTGGTATGATGTATCTTTATTTTCATTAGTTTCTAGAAATTTTTTGATTTCCTGTTTAATTTCTTCTTGGATCCATAGGTTACTCAGGAGCCTATTATTTAGTTTCCATGTAGTTGTATAGCTTCCAGAGTTTTGCTTATTGTTTATTTCCAATTTTAGTCCATTGTGGTCTGAAAAGGTAATTGGAATGATTTCAATTTTTAAAAATTTGCTGAGTATGGATTTGTGACCTAATATGTGGTCTATCTTGGAGAATGTACTATTAGCTGATGAGAAGAAAGTGTATTCTCTAATTGTTAGGTGAAATGTTCTGTATATATATGCCAAGTCAAGTAGGTCTAGGGTGTAGATTAAATCCTGTGTCTGTTTGTTGACTTGTTGCCTGGAAGATCTGTCCTACACTGAGAGAGTGATTTTCAGATCCCCTACTATTAGTGTATTAGGTCCTATTTCTTTCTTTAGGTCTAAGAGTATTTGTTTATATCTGTGTGCTCCAGTATTGAGTGCATACATGTTCATGATTGTCATGTCTTCTGGCTGGATAGATCCCTTTATCATTATATAGTGGCCTTCTTTGTCTTTTTTTATGTTTTTGGTTTAAAGTCTATTTTGTCTGATATAAGAATCGCTACTCCTGTTTGTTTTTGGTTTCCATTTGTGTGGTATATCTTTTTCCATCCCTTCTGTTTTAGTCTATATGTGTTTCTACAGGTGAGGTGGGTCTATTGAAGACAGCATATACTTGGGTCTAGCTTTTTAATTCAATCAGTCAGTCTGTGTCTTTTGAATGGGGAGTTTAGTCCATTCACATTTAGGGTAGTTATTGACATGTGTTGCTTAATTCTTGTTATTTACTTGCCTTTGTTTAGATGGCTTAAATATATTTTGATCATCATTTCCTCTTTTACTTCTCTTCTTCAATATTAGCTGGGAATTTAAGGTGGGATGATTTAGCTTCTTTCTCTTTCTTGCTGGCATTTTTGTTTTAACAGTTGGTTCTGCTCTTTCTTGTGTATTTGTGATAGTGGTAATCATTATTCAGATTCCAGATGAATGACTCCCTTGAGAATTTCTTGCAGCACTAGTCGTGTGGTGGTGAACTCCCACAACTTTTGTTTGTCTGGGAAATATACTATTTCTCCTTTATTTCTGAAGGAGACCCTGCTGATAAAGAATTCTTGGCTGTCGATTTTTTTCTCTTAGTATTTTGAATATATTATTCCACTTTCTTCTGGCCTGTAGGGTTTCAGTTTAGAAGCTTGCTGTTAGTTTGATGGGGGTTCCCCTATAATTGACCTGACACTTTTCTCTTGCTGCTTGTAGAATTCTATCTTTGTCTTTGAGCTTTGCAAATTTAACTACGATGTGTCTTGGGGAGGATCTTTTTGGGTTGAATCTGTTTGGGGAACTTTGAGCTTCCTAGATCTGAAGGTCTGTATCTCGCCCTACACCTGTGAACTTTTCTGTTACTATTTCCTTGAATAGGTTTTTTATACCTTTCCCTTTCTCCTCTGCTTCAGCCATAACCATGATTCAGATCTAACCATGATGTTAGAGTGCTTGAGGTTGTCTGCTATCTCTCTTATATTTTCCTCATTATTTTTAATTCTTTTTTCCTTTTTTTGTCTGCCTGAGTTATTTTGAAAAGACCATCTTCAAGCTCTGAAATTCTTTCTTCTGCTTGCCTTACCCTGCTGCTCAAGCTCTCAGTTGTGTTTTTTATTTCATTGAGTGAATCTTTCATTTCTAGAAGTTCTGCTACACTCTTTTTAAAAAAGGTATTAATCTCTTTGTAGATTTCCTCATTCATATTCTGGATATTTTTTCTTGTTTCATTGTGTTCTCTAATTGAGTCTTCCTTTATTTCTTCAAGTTTTCTTAAGATCATTGCTTGAAATTCCTTTTCAGACATTTCAAGGATTCCCTGTTCTGTGAAGTCTGACTTTGGAGCAATACTGTATTCTTTGGTAGTGTCATTTCTTCTTGTTTGTTTGTACTGCTAGTATTTTTTTGTTGATATTTGGTCATTTGGTAGAGGAGTTGCTTCTTCTATTACACTGAGGTTGGGTGTGGAGTGGCGCTGGTTGGTACTGTGGAGGCGAATTGTCTTTGCTTTACAGTAGGTGTGGTGGTAGTTATGTTAAACCACCTTGCATCCTGTTCCAGAATCTGTGGTTGTAGAATGAGCCCCTATGGCTGCGTGGTTCTGCTGGGTACACCTTGGCAGGTCAGACCCCGCAGGCTGGTGCTCCCCCCAGTGCAAGGAGGGAAGAGGGGCCACCTCTAGGTGCTTGGTCCTGCTGCTGCTGTGGCTACTGCTGGTCTCAGCTTGGCATGGGTTGGGGAATGGGGTGGGCTGGTGCTCTTTCCTGCTGATCCAAGGAGTGGGGAAGGGCCGCCTCTAGCCCTGCAGTTTTGCTGCTGCTGCTGCTGGGCTCACCTTGGAGTGAGTTGGGGTGTGGGGCAGGCGGGCGCTCTCCCCTCCGGATCCCTTGTGGCTTTTAAAAAAAATTTTTTAAATGTGTACTTCGTTCTGTTACTTTCAGTTTCTCTTTTTTAAGAATGATATTTAGAGCTGTCCATTTTTCTATAAGTATGACTACCTGTTTCCTAAAGGTTTTGATATGAAGTAATATCTCTTTCATTGTCTTATAGATAATTAGTAATTGTAGTTTTCATTTATTTTCTGATATAGGGATTATGTAGGAAAATATCAATTTCCAGTGAGTTAGGTTTATTTTTGTAAACTTTTTATTATGCTTTTCTAATTTATTGCTTTATGATCATATGTTTTCTCAGATTTTGAATTTAAGCATTTGTTTTGTTCAAGTATATGATTTAATTTAAAAAATATTCTATGGATATAAATAAAATGTTCTCCATTAGTAGTATGTGAAATTACATTTTATGTATTTATATAAAATCTTGTTTCCTGATTATATAGAATTTTTCTATTGATTATATTTTTCAGTTTTTCATATGTTTACATGTTTTTAATATACTAGCTCTATGGTATTTTGAAAGATGAATATTGATATCCCTATGATTTTATCAGTTTCTCTTTTTCTTTCTTTTTTTTTTTTTTCCCCCTTTTTGTCTTTTTTACTGACCGGCAACAGGATCTCAACCCTCGGTGTTGCACCCGCAACGCGCTCAGCCAGTGAGCGGGAACCAGTCTCCACATGGGATCCGAACCCTCGGCGGGAGTGCCGCCGCACTCCCAAGCGGCACACTCTCCAGTGCGTCACCGGGCCGACCCTCTCTTTTTATTTCTATTAGCCTTTTCTTTATTTATATTCCTTTGTTTATTTTACTTTTTTTTTGGTTTATTTATTTAAAATCTCCATTATTTAACTTTTTTTTTTTTTTTTTTTTTGTCCTTTTTGAGACTGGCTGCACCCCACTCAGCCAGTGAGCGCTGTGAGCACACCGGTCATCCCTATATAGGATCCGAACCCGCGGCGGGAGCGCTCCTGCACTCCCAGCGCCACACTCTCCTGAGTGCGCCATGGGCTCGGCCCTATTTAACTTTTAAGTTATATGTTTTGAAGTTAGACCTTTCTCATAAATCATGCATTTTATTATTGCATAATGCTTTTGTTTGTCATGTTTAATACTTTTAAACTTAAATTCTGCCTTGTCGAATGTTAATATTACTACTCCTTCTTTCTTTTTGTTTGTTCTTGAATGGTAGTTTTTTGTTCGTTTAATTTCAATCTTTTCTTTTTCTATCAATTTTAAAAAGTGTTTTCCTCATAACATATGCTTGGATCTTTTCAATCCCATCTATTGAGTCCTTCTTGATTGAGGTATCTAGCCCATTCACTTAGTGTAGCAACAGTTCATTTTATTTCATTGTTTCCCTTTTACTTTATGATTTATTCTGTTCCTCTACTTCGTTTTTTGTTATTTTTGTTGGTGTAACAAAATTGCTGTTCATTCCACCACCCTCTTGTTTATTGCTAATTTGGAAGCCTGTGCTTTCCCATTTCATTAACAGTTATCTTAGTATTCCTAATACTCATAAACAAATTTAGTATTATACCAAAACTCATGACACTCTTTACCCCACCAAGGTGTTCTGTTCCCTCTCTTGTAGTCACACCCACCTCCCTCCCTCTGTGTATCCACAATCCCCAGTCTCTGAGTTCTGGAAATCCCTGATGTATTCTCTATTTGTATGGTTTCATCATTTTAAGAATGTTATATGTTTCATGTTGTAGGTGTACCATAGTTTTTTTAACCGTTCACCCATTGAAGGACATCTTGGTTGTTTCAAGTTTTTGGCTATCATGAAGAAAACTGCTAAGAACATTTGTGTGCAGATTTTTTTGTGTGAACCTAACTTCATTTTTCTGGGATAAATGTCTAGCAGTGCAATTGTAAGATTTTATGGTAATTTTATAAAAAATGGCCAAACTGTTCTCCAGTGTGTCTGTACCATTTTACACTCTCACGAGCAATGCACGAATGATTTAATTTTCCTGATTCCTTATCAGCATTTGATGTTGTTATTCTTTTTTATGTTAGCCATTCTGATAGGTATATGCAGATATCTCATTGTGATTTTAGTTTGCATTTCTGTAGTCACTAATGATGTTGATCATCTTTTCATATATTTATTTGCTATGTGTAGATTGTTTTTAGTGAAATGTGTCTATGTCTTTTACTCATTATTTCATTGGCCTGTATGATTTTTTTCCTTGTTGAGTTTTGAGAGTTTTTTTATATACTCTAGATACTAATCCTTTGTCAGATATGTAGTTTGCAAATATTTTCTATTACTTTGTAGCTTGTTTTATCATTCTCTTAACAGGGTCTTAGAGCAAAAATTTTTAATTTTGATCAAGTCCAGTTTATCAATTTTTTGTTTTTTTATGGATTGTGATTTTGGAAGTAAGTCTGAGAACTCTTATCCCAGTTGTAGGTTTCCCAAATTTTCTTTTTTTTCTTCTAGTTTTATGTTTTACATTTAAATCTGTGATCCATTTTGACTTAATTTTTGTGTAAGGTGTGGGATTCATTTTTTTTAAACCTATGGATGTCCATTTGTAACATACCATTTGTTGAAAGGACTGTCTTTCTACCATTGAATTGCTATTGTACCTTTTTCAAAAATAAGTTGGACATCTTTGTGGGATTCTGTTTCTGCGTTCTCTATTCTGTTCCATTGGTTTATGTGTCTCTTCCTGTTCCAATATCATGTGATCTCATGGGGCCGGCCTGGTGGCGCACTGCTACAGTGCGCTGCTTGGGAAGCGCGGCGGCGCTCCCGCCGAGGGTTCGGATCCCACGTGCAGACCGGCGGCTCACTGGCTGAGCGAGGAGTGGGGGCAACACCGAGGGTTGCGATCCTGTTGCCGGTCCCAGTCCGGTACGGGCATGACCCTGAGGGTTGCAATCCGTTGCCGGTCCCGAAAAAAAAAAAAAAAAGACAAAAAGACAATATCATGTGATCTCTATTCACTTTTATAATATAAAAATTGTGTTTTTTTATTTGTAGAAAATCTTATTAGTGTTATAATTGGATCTTTTTCAGCCATCTTATTATATTTATTTTTT